>NC_141910.1:27034166-27334583 GCF_057802395.1 Ceratotherium simum simum | reverse complement strand
TGTGTTAAGGAGATGTAAACAACAGCCATCCTGAAACTGACCAAGCCTCACCACAAGAGCTATGCCCATGACCTTTACCTTATTTTTAATGCAAAGATCTCTCCAGGAGGAGCTTAGGCCGCATTATGTGGAAGCGTGTTCTCCAACTGAGCCTGTGCAAGCAAATACTCTCCTCTCCCTTTTGAATATTCATTCCCCAACCGAAATAAAAGTTCCTGCTTTTGTTCGTTCGGGGATGCCATGACTCTGGAAATGATTCCTCATGGCCTCCTATTTGCTGCAAATACACTTTACTTTGTGAGACAACTTCCACTGGTGTAGAGTCTTATTTAACTCACCAGGAGGGGAGCCCACTTGGTTCGGTAACAAGTGTGATGGCATTACCTTATAAGTCAAGGAATTGGAATCCATGTAGCTGAAGGAATATTGTTTTAATGCAGTAGGGGGTTTTAGTCCTCAAAAATCTTTCCTAAAAAAACTCTTCAAAATGGATCAAAAAAGCAATCTGAAAAGAAGTCAAAAGAGTATTATTTTGTGGTCCATCCTTAAGAAATATATTAAGGAGTTTATTTCTGGGCATTGAAAGATTCCTGCCCCCTGCATGACATGCATTCATCAAGTGCTTTTTAAGAGTACTTCTAATCTTTTCTCTTTGAATAATACACTAAAGTAACAAAAATTTCCAAAAAGAATATGGATTGAGATAGCATATTTCATGATTTATTTTTACTGGTGAAAAAAATCTTTATTGTTTAAAAATACATTCGGTCCACCAAGCCATTCATGGAGAAAAAAGTCCACTAAATAGTGAAAAAATGTGAAACATGTATGACTCCCAGTCCTCCAGATGTATTCCCCAGGACCTTATAATATTTTTGAAAAAGCCTTGAAAATTAGCATGAGGTTTAGCCATAGCCTAAAACATCATTTCAGTGACCTTAATCAACTTTTTGCCAAGTGAATATTTTGAATCCAAATGGAAAATTATCTCTACAACCTTGAATTTATCACCAATGGAAGAGTTATTGCTGTGACAGTGAGTCACTCTCAAAAATGTAGGCCTCATATGTATTGGGCAGATTAATTCAGAGCTTCAAAAATCTATCTTAAAGCGTTGGTTAAAAACAGTCTGTCTCTAGTACCATTTTACTAAACCAGTATTTGTCCCTAAATCTCTGCAGTGTAGGAATAAAAGAACATCTATTTGGTTGTTTGCACTTACATGTGAAAAGCCTTTTCCATTTTTATAGCCTTTTGCCAAATTAAAGGCAGAATTTTGAAACTATGTGTATTATTTGTTCCTATAATGGACTTGTGCATATATCTAAACTTTCTCATCATAAATATGGAAATGAATTAAACGTATTTAAAGATATGAAATCTAAAAAAATATGCTTCGGGAACTTTGAAGATTAAGATTCTCTCATGATTGAGTGCATCTATTTCCAGGGAAAAGATTTTATATGTGTAATCTAGAAGAAAATGTGAATATATAGAAATTATGCACCCTAAATAATGCTTTTCAGAAGAAGGAAGAACAATAAATATTTAATAAAAATGCAAATATGAAGCCAGGCAAGGTGCAATTGCAGCAATAATTTTAAACTGTACAATTTACCTCAAGAATTAGCCCTTTAGCAGTTCATCCTCCCATCAGATATGATGGTGGAAGTGGAGGAGGTTTTAGGAGCATGGAGGGGAGAAATAGATAAAAATGACGTATTTATATCTGAAAAGTGAGTTACTTCCTGCATTTCATCCCTCCTGAATAGTCTTCTTGTTAGATTTTTGTTGTTTAATTCCAGAAGCACAATGCCTGACAATTTTCATTGTATATGAAGCACAATGTTACAATGAACTTTACACTATTTAGCCAGTTACTCCTGTCACAAACCAGGATAGAATGCTAATTATTTCTTTATTGAAACAGAGCTTTTGAAATGAAGTAGCAATCTTAGTTTAGCTTAGCGTGAATGGGGTGAGGGGGAGAGATCCTGAGTTGCATTTTAAGACCATGGTACAATGACCAAATGAGTACAAAGTCTAAGATACAGGGGGTGAGTTTTATTTCTGTTTAGTTTTGGTTTAATACAATTAAACCATTAAACTGTTACTCTATACTGATGAGTGGGCTAGATGCAGATAAATGTTTACACATGAATAAATTTTATGCCCAAATATATAAAATATCTGGTCTTGTAGAAAATGCCAAATATTTCTTTTTCAATGAATTTAAAAATTAAATTTTAAGCTGATATTCTCTGGTAGGCTTTCATATTCCGAGCTTCACACCTAAGTGTGCTTTAGAACTGCTTTGGGTCCAAGTGCAAACTTGCAAACTTGGCTTCTGCAGGCTCTGCTTTCCCATTCATTGCCAGTACTTTCCTCATATGTTGATCTCTCTCCCCTTCTCTCTCTGTTTATATATATGTCTGTCCCCTCACCCCCTTCTAAATAACATGCTTTGTCTTCAACACAGACATTGTACACATTGGCTAAAGAGTATTATTGTTAGTTGTCAATACTTTAAAAATTACTTTAATGGAAAAATTTAAAGTCCCAAAAGGAAACATGATCCCAAGAAATATTCTCTAAAGGTAAAGCTGGAATTTAGGGGGACATTTGATTATCAACCTTTTCATAGAGAAAATAATCTTTAATAGATAAAGTAAATACTATTTTTAATTTTTATTCATAAATCATTTTTAATGAAATATTGGTAAATTACACTGAGATTTAGATTGTGATTACAGTGATCTTTTAATGCATTCCTTGTATGGAAAAGTATTAACTAGTGCAGAAAATGTGAGTACACATTTTTGCTTAATGGTAATATAACGACGAATTTTTGTGAGGTTATTTGAAATTGGATCATCACAAATACTTCAACATAACCTGATTGAATCAGTGGTAAGCTATATAAGCACATAGAGGAAAAAAAGTCTCTCATTTAGTAAATTCATATCATTTAGGTAGAAAAAGAAAAATACAATTTTGATTAAGGAGTTTTGTAGATTAGCTGAATTCTGAGTGATATTCTTTAAGACCTAGACAATTACAGTTTTTTTAGATTTTCCTTTTTTCTCTACATTTGGTAAAATTAATGAAAGTTATCAAGACTGGAAAAAAAAGAAAAGCTTTGTTAATCACTCAATACAAAGGAATGTGTAATAATTATTTATTGTTTAGTTATTATTTAAGAATGTTGTAAAAATGATAATATTTTCCTCTTAGGATAAAAACGCTATCATCATTGAATGGGTGTAGTTATTACAGAGAAAACGTAAGAGATTTGAAATTAATTATTATTGAAGTTTTTTAAATGTTTCTTATTTATCTTTTCCAAATATCTGGTTACTTTCTGTTTGTAGTAAAATCTTTTAAAAATTAAATTAAATTATTATGCAAACTTGACATTCTTTCATTTTTGTAAAATTGATTGTCTTCTTGGTCAATATATTCTCCTTTAGAGATCATACAAATAAGATTATTTATATATCAATAATTTCATTACAAAAATTCAGAATAATTCCATTGTCTTTAAAAATGAAAATTGATCTTGGTGCTGGTTTTGATATATGAAAGTATTTTTTAAAGGCTTTGATAGGATTTTTGTGGGCTGTTTAATAAGATTTCATTAGTGATAATAAGCAGTGGACTTTATTATTATAATGAATCAACAAGTGCAATAGATATTGTCGGGGGAAGAGGGAGAATCTCCCTCTGCCCTTTCCCTTAAGGTTCTTCTGGCTGGCCAAACAATCAACAAGACAGGTTAGCAGGAGAAAATAATACCAAGTTTAATAACATGTATACATGGGAGAAGCTCAGAAATGAGCAACTCGTCCCTCTGTCTAAGCTGCTTGCTTAAGTATTGCAGCTAAAGGCGAGGAGCGTGTTGGGGGTGGGTAGTGGCCTGGGACTTCAGAGGGCAGGAGGACAATTCTTTTCGGGGTCATCTATAGATAATGTGGTCAGGGAGAGACAGAGTTTTTGATAAAAGGGGCTTGGTGCCCCTCCCATTGTAACTTCTATTTTACATTATCTTTACAGCCATCATGATAGAAGATCTGTTCCAGGAAGGAACCACCATGTCAAATTCTTTAGGCAGTTAGTGGGGGAGGTCAACTGTCCTTCAGAGAAAACAATCAAGGTAAAGAGAGATATTTCAGGGTGGCCAAATTTTGATCTCCCACAATATCAAAACTAATACAGTAGTAGTCCTTATATCCTTCCAGTACAGTAGGTTTTATAATCCTCATTTTATAGGTAACAAGACAAAGACATGAGAGTTAAAATAATGGGCCATGGTGTACCTAGGATTTAAAGAAAGGTTGGTTTAATCCAAAGCCAATACCAGTCACCAAACCTTCAAACATACTGCTTCTCAGTGTTTACAGTTTTTCTCTCAAACCTGTGAGCTCCAGTAAGAGGTTGGCCTTGATTTGGCAGCTCCAAGCGCAGCAGAAGATAGCGGTAAAGGCATGAAGCTGGATACAGAGACATTAAGTAAGATGAATGGAGAGGCTCTGCTCTATTTTCCATCACTCAGTTCCTAAAATCCTCTCTGGATGACAGCTCCCAGAAGTTCTCTGGATAACTGACCAGCTCAAGACCAGACTTAGAGCAATTGACTTCACAGTCTCTCAATGAATCATCAGATGCCCATCCTACCACCAGATAGAGAAGCCTATGGGTCCACAAAGCTTTGGATGTATGCTCTCCTCCCTCTGCCTGTACCCAGGCTGACTGCCCTCCCTCATGCCCACGTCCCACCACATGGATGCCTCTTCCTCCACTTGGGCTCTAATACTCTAGGGGAGGCTATTATGTGGATGTCCTTCTTTTTTTTTTTTTTTTTAATTTTTATTTATTTATTTTTTTCCCCCAAAGCCCCAGTAGATAGTTGTATGTCATAGTTGCACATCCTTCTAGTTGCTGTATGTGGGACTTGGCCTCAGCATGGCGGGAGAAGCGCTGGGTCTGTGCACGCCCGGGATCTGAACCCGGGCCGCCAGCATCAGAGCGCACGCACTTAACCGCTAAGCCACGGGGCCGGCCCTGGATGTCCTTCTTACTCTGCTCAGGCTCTGACACCCAACTCTGACTCTCATACCTTGCCAGGCCACCATGCCCCCTCCTCCCCCAACACAGATGCCTAGCTTGTTTTATCCCACCTAATGGTTTGAGGACTGAATTGTCTAGTAAAGGAAGGGAAGGGAAAGGAAGAAAAGAGAAAAAGAAGAGGGAGAAGAAGAGGAATAGTATATCACTTTCAACAACTTTGTTGAACAAGCTCATCTTGTGACAAAATCAAAATGTAACCTTACGTTTGGCTCCTGCTGACTCATTAAAATTTATTCACTAGGGGAATATTTCTCTCTTCATTTGGGTAAAAATAAAGAGATCAACCCATAACTTTCCTCTTTGACTCATGTAATAAGACTTTTGTTATGGACTGAATGTGTCCTCCCAAAATTCATATGTTAAAATCGAATCCCCATTGTGATGGTACTTGGAGGTGGGGGCTTTGGGAGAGCTGCACCCTCCATGAATGGGATTAGTGCCTTTATAAGAGGCCAGAGAACTAGCTCCCTCTCTTTCTGCTCTGTAAAGATATAACAAGAATTTGGCAGTCTGCAAACCAGACAATGGCTTGCACCAGAACCCAACTGTGCTGGCAGGCTGATCTCTTCCCAACCTCTAGAAACTGCAAGAAATAAATTTCTGTTGTTCATAAGACACTCAGTCTATAGTAATTTGTTATAGCAGTCCAAACTGGCTAAGACACTTGTCATTCTTTTAATTCACAAAATAAATAAACACAAAAAAAGTCTCAATTTGTTCACTAGGATACCTAGTTCTTTGTAGTAGTGTGGGAATCAAGTTTCAAACTTGATTTACTATTAGATCTTCTCTGGTAGTTAGGCTTGTGACTGCAGAGAATAATGACTCACAATTGACTTCTTTGGGGTATCTCTGTCTCCTGTATCTTCTTCACTCTTTCCAAATCCCTTCCCACTCAGCTTCAGATCTCTCTAGAATCAGGGTAGTAGTAGAGAGAAGAGGTAAAGGGCAGGAAAAGCCACACTGGGCACTTTGTACGTTGACTTCACCCTCTCTGAGCCAGTAGATGTTGAAATTGGACCTGTGGTGGTACTTGGGAGTGGTAGGAAGTTGATGAATTGAGAAGAATGGATAAAAGTTTTAAATATCATTTGAGAGAGTGAGTGAATTGCAGAAATATCATAGAATTGCTGGGAAGTATTGAGGCCAATTGATGTTCACTATCAGAAATTATTATAAAACCCTGAAATATTATTCAAAATGTGAATTATCCACTTTTATTGCTTATTACTGCTACTGGCCTCTTGCCTGCCTCTGTCACTGGTAAATCTGACTAAAGAAGCCATTACAAACATGAATAAAAAAGGAATCCCCTACCCCAAATCACTGTGAGTTATGACTTTTGATTATACTGAAATGTATTTTTATCCTTTGCAATTGAAAATTAGTAGGTAATATGATATTTTAAAAATTCATAATTCTTGATCTATTTAGTTATAGTAAGCTTTTAGTAGAGAATATCCTATGAATATTGAATCTACATAAGAATTTAATATGGTTAATCCTTAAGTGAAGGAGAAAATTGAACTACAGAACTAAAAGTAACATGAAGTTTCAATGATTCAGCTAACTTTCAAGGAACTGTCCTTGGATTTCAAGCCTAATCTTGGGCTGTAAGTCCAAAAATAGTAAGAAGAGGGCTTGGACATAAAAACACTATGAGATCAGCAACTTGCCCCTCTTGGTAGGGATGACTAGGCTATTTAGTGTCCCCCATGGCTAGCAGTAAACACTTTAAACTGTGCTATATAGTAATTTTCAAGGAAGTGACACATACAATATTCTGTTCTGTAAGTCCAGAAGAAACCTATGATCATCACACTTGCTGTCATTTTCAAAGCTAGGCTAGAGTAAATGGATTGCCTTGCACAGGAAGGAGCTTAAGGCTGCCCTCCATACCACTCCCCTCCTACTCTACTTACTGGTTTTGATAATAGTCCATTACTCTCATAATCTTCAAATTTAATGAGTAAAGAGGTTATGGATGAAATCACTGTGCAGTTTGTCTTTCTAAGTCTTCCTTTTTGAGCATTCCCTATCTCTTTTCCTTCTTCCCTCCCATGCAACTGAATTGAAGGATGGCTGGGAAGGTGGGCAGCCTCCCACTAAGAAGGAATATGGTAGGCTTTCCCAACCATATCGATGTCAAGCTTTGGGAATGAACTATCTGTCTCTTCTGAGACCATTATTTGGGTATGTGGATCAGGCAAGTATGTCAAGAAGCCAATCAGACTTCTGTGGTTTAAATCTCAGAAACATTCCTCTTAAAAAAAATGTCTCTGTGCTTCCTATAAACTGTCGTAGGTCAGCAGGACTACGGTTTAATAAGGAAGTTGGGAAACAAATCCAACATTAACCCCTATCTTGGTATTAAGGTGTTTCTCTGTTTGCTATGTCCTCTATATAGATAGAAGATAGATAGGTAGAGATATACACATAAATATAGATATGGTCTTTTTGCTCTTGGGGAACTTTCAAGGCTTTCGAAGTCATAGCAATGAGTTGAGAATTTGAGGTTTTATCCTGAATACTGTATAGTTGCCTTTAGTTAGTGAATTAATTAACATGATATTTGTTGCATTACTCTTAGCTATTTTTCTGCTAAAATGTGGAAAATTCAAGTTATATAGTAACATTTTTCAGTAGATAAAATAGGACACTGCACAAAGTTTTGTACATTGTAAGGTGTGTTATAAGGATTGATATTATGGTCCTCTTGAAAATGAGGAAAAATCAGGCTGAAGAAGGAGAAAGGAATCAGGCATCACAGTGTTTTGGATTTTGAAACCAGTTTAGGCAGTTATATCTTTATCCTAAAAGGAATGTTAAGTAATTATTGTTTTGCTTTTAAAAGATCCTTCTAGCAGAAATGTGGAGAATAGATTAGATATGGGGTAAGAGGGCAATGAGAAAAGTTGTCTGACATAACAGAAGTCAAATAAGTAAAGATCACAGCTTGGACTAGAATGGTAATAAAGTCAAGAGAAAGAATTGACCATAGTTAAAAATGTTTTTTTCATTGTTCTGACAGCTCTAAGTTAATTTTTAAGTACACAATTATACACTAATATTTTCTCCTTATAAAAAAAAATGGTTAGGTGAGCTATAGTTAGCCTTCCTCCCTCCAATTCTAGAATTTTCCTCCTTATACAAAAGTTACCAATGATATTTATGCCCTTGGAACACTTTCTGCAGTTTTAATTCCATAAATATGTGCCCCTCATGCCCTAAAATCTAAAAATAGTTTTTAAAAATAAGTATTATTTCACTATATGAATTGTTCTGGCCTTGTTTTTCCACTTGTTATGTCTCAAAGATATTTTTGTATTAATACATACAATTTCCTTATTCTTTTCAATTGCTGAAGGCTATCCCATTGTATGCTGTACTGAACATTTGTCAGGTTTTAGTCACAAACATATCATCCTTTTTCCCTATAATACTCTGATTTTACTTTAAGGAATTGTTCCCTATCCTATTTATGGAAAATTTTGACTGGATAATAAATATAACTGCCTGATTCTCACCATGAAAGCTGAGAGGGTCATAGTCCACCCAACTCCGCCTTATTTACTTGCATATCTGAGGAGGTGTGGTGTTGGCAGACCAATAAATTTGGTCAATCTAACATTTCTTTTTTTGTGTGTGTGAGAAAGATCAGCCCTGAGCTAACATCCATGTTAATCCTCCTCTTTTTGCTGAGGAAGACTGGCTCTGAGCTAACATCTATTGCCAATCCTCCTCCTTTTTTTTCCCCCAAAGCCCCAGTAGATAGTTGTACGTCACAGTTGCACATCCCTCTAGTTGCTGTACGTGGGACGCGGCCTCAGCATGGTCAGAGAAGTGGTGCGTCGGTGCGCACCCAGGATCCGAACCCGGGCTGCCAGTAGCAGAGCGTGCGCCCTTAACTGCTAAGCCATGGGGCCGGCCGCCAATCTAACATTTCTTTCCAGGAATTTCCATCTTGAAAGTTCATTTCTATGGCAGTACAGCCCTGACCAGACTGGTCTGACAAAAAGACTATACTAGTAGGTATTGCTTCCTAGTCCTCAGAGATTCTCAGGTTCTTGCATTTTTCCATACAAAATGTGGCTTTCTTATCAATTCAATGAGCTTTAGGAATCTTCCCAATAAATCTGACTGTGCTATCTAGAGACAATCACTTTACTTTTGATTGAATAAAGCGAAATACTGTAAAAAAAAAATAGCACTAGGAAAAAAAAACAGAGATTGAAGCCACAGATCCTCAGGAAATGTAAGCTATGTGAGAATATTTATCTGTTTTACATTGGGAAGAGGGTGGTAAACGTTCTGTTTATATTCTGAAATAGTATCCTAGCCTCCTCTAAGATTCAATAGTAAGAGAGTTAATTAAAATAATATCTGTGATCAACTGGAATAATGGTTGTACCCATTTACCAGAATTTTAAAAACTGTCCGTTTAAAATGTTTGTATAATTCAATGAACCTACAATAGCCAAGAAAATTATGAAGAAAAAAGAAAAGTTGGAGAATTTACACTATTAGATATTAAGACAAAATAAAACTAACATAATTAAGACAGTGTAGTATTAGTGCAAGGATAGATAAATAGACCAATGGGACAGAATAGAGGCTCCACTCACATATTAACCTGACGGGACAAATGTGCCATGGTTATTCAGCAAGGGAAAAATGGCCTTTTAAATAAATAATGCTGAAAAAATTGGATATCTATATTAAAGAAAAGCATTGACCTCTAATTCACATCATTCTCTAAAATCAATTTGAGATGAATCCTACACCTAAATATTTATTTATTTATTTTTTGTGAGGAGATCAGTCCTGAGCTAACATCTGCCAATCCACCTCTTTTTTTTTTGCTGAGGGAGACTGGCCTTGGGCTAACATCTGTGCCCATCTTCCTCCACTTTATATGGGACGCCACCACAGCATGGCTTGCCAAGCAGTGCGTCGGTTCATCCGAAATGGTGAACCCCAAGCTGCCACAGCGGAGCGTGTGCACTTAACCACTTGGGCCACTGGGCCGGCCCCTACACCTAAATATTAAAGTGAGAATATTTAATAATCTAAAAGAAAAAAATAGCAGAATATTTTCATGAAGTTTGAATAGGCAAAGATTTCTTAAATAATTTATGAAAAGCTTTAATCATGAAAAAAGATTGATAAATTAGACTTCCTTAAAATTAAGAAGTTGTGGTAATCAAATTACATCATTAAACTGACATATATGTGAGTGAAAGACATATACCATATGTCTTCATACGGTGAAAGACATATAACATGTATATATTATATATATATATGCAAGAGAAGACTCAATCAGCATTAGATTCAGAATCAAAAAAAGAACACTTCTAAATCAAATAAAAAAAGAAAACAATAAAAAATGGACAAAAGACTTTAGGAGGTATTTCATCAAAGAAGATAATGAAATATCAGGTAAACATTAAAAAAGTATCAAGGCTTTGCTAAATTCAAAGTAAAACTTTATTTAGATACCATTACACAGCCACTAGTGTGTATGGCAAAATTATTTAGCAACTGGAGGTCTGTGTATTGCTTGTGAGAGCATAAAGTAGTAAAACTTTTTTGGAAAACTCTTAGTATATTCCAAATAGAGAGCTAAATATATGACTTCCATATGACTCACTAATTCTACTTTCAACTGTATACCCCAAGATAAGTGAGAATAATGTCTAGCAAAATACCTATGCAAAAATGTTCATGGGAGCATTAATCACAGAAGCCAAAAACTACAACTTGTTCAAATGCCTATAAACAGTTGAATGAATAGATATAAAATTGCATATTCATACAATAGAATGCTGCCTAGCAATAAAGATGAACAAATATTTGCTACATGCAACAATATGGATGAATCTTATCAATAGAGTGATCAACAAAAAGAGAGACAAAAGAGTACATTTTATATGATCCCATTTATATAGGGTTCAAGAAGAGACAAAACTATGTTTAAACTCTGTTGCTTGAAGTCAAGAAAAATGATTATTTCTCGGTGGGAGTGGGAGATTATGGACTATGAAAGGGCATAAGGAAGCCTTCTGGATTGATGAAAATGTTCTACATCTCGCTCTGAGTGATGGCTACACAGATATATACACACGTGCACTTTATTATAACTCAAAAATGTAACTGTTACTTTTTATTTTTAAGACTATTTTTTTGGAGAAGTTTTAGGTTCACAGCAAAATTAAAAGGAAAGTGCAGAGATTTCTCATATATCCCTTGCCCCCATACATGCATAGCTTCCCCCATTACCAACATCCCTTGTCAGAGTAGTAATTTATTACCTACACTGACACATCATAGTCATCCAAAGTCCATAGTTTACTTAGGGTTCTTATGGGTTACTTATGAGTTTGTACAAATGTATAATGACATGTATCCATCATTATAGTATCCTACACAGTATTTTCACTGGTCTAAAAATCCTCTATGCTCCACCTGTTCATCCCTCCCACTCCACACAACCCCTGGCAGCCACAAGTCTTTTTATTGTCCCATAGCTTTGCCTTTTCCAGAATGTCACACAGTTTGAATCATATAGTATGTATCCTTTTCACATTGGCTTCTTTCACCTAATAATACACATTTAAGTTTCCACCATGTCTTTTCATGGCTTGATAGCTCATTCCCTTTTAGTGCTGAATAATATTCCATTGTCTGTATGTATTATATTTTATCTATCCATTCACCTACTGAAAGACATCTTGGAGGCTTCCAAATTTTGGCAATTATGAATAAAGCTGCTATAAACATCCCTCTACAGGTTTTTGTGCGGACAGAAATCTTCACAAGGAGAATGATTGCTGGATCATATGGTAAGAATAGGTGTAGTTTTTAAGAAACCTCCATACTGTCTTTCAAAGTGTCTCTACCATTTGGCGTTCCTACCAGCAAGGAATGAGAGTTCCTGTGCTCCACATCTTCATCAGCATTTGGTATTGTCAGTGTTCTTAATTTTGGCCATTCTGATGGGTGTGTTTTAATTTACATTTCCCTAATGACATATGGTGGGGAGTATCTTTTAATATGGTTATTTGCCATCTGTATATCTTCTTTGGTGAGGTGTCTGTTAAGGTCTTTGGCTTGTTTTTTTAATTGGGTTGTTAATTTTCTTATTATTGAGTTTTCAGAGTTCTTTATATGTTTTGGGTAACTGTCCTTTATAGATACGTCTTTTGCAAAAAATGTAATATTTTTAAAAATAAATAATTGAAAATTTCTAGATTGGATCAGAACCCATGCATGAAAAGAATTTCATGGCCACATTACACGTGGCCCAGACTCTTGCCCCTTGTGATCTTTTGGCCCAATGATAATGAGATTGAAATTATTTATGGTATCTATGGTAATCGCTGATCAGAGACTTTATTTTGAAATCATCTAATGTTTTCTAACAAAGCTGTGCCCTCTTCAATAAGTAAATCATCACCCTCTGAAAATAAACACATATCTTTACACTGGGCAGTAGTGACGGCTAAATGTCTGACCATGGGATACTAATTGACTAGGCTATCCAAGTCCCTTACTATAAGTTGGACATTAGCAGATCCATCTGTCATATCATTGAAGATGCCCAGAGGCACTCCCTGTGCTACATCCATGAAAAATCTGAGTAGGCTCTGATGGCACAAGCAAGTTGTCCATATTTTTAGCAAGATAACAGATATCATACAACTGATCCTTTTTCTGTCCTTATTGAGAATTCCCTAAGTACTGTAAACTGATAACGAAAACATTATAAGTCTGGTTTACAGATGACACTGCACAATATGAGAGCACCAGCCAAGAGTGGATCTTTTTAGCATTATTTTGTAGTCACAAATGCCCTGAAGAAAACTGAAGGAGCAAAAGCCTCCCTATGAGAAGAAGGAAGTAATATGTGTCATTTTAATGGGAAGCAAGATAGCCTAAGGTAAGGACCTATACTCATTAACAGACAATGGCTCAATTATTGGTCATTTAATGGGGACCAGGATAGGGACTTGGAAGCAATGCAACTAGAGATTTGGGAAAAGAATGTTTTCATAAGGGATGAGTATAGAGCCCTAAAAATGGGTCCAGAGAATAAGAAAATTGATATCCCTTGTGAATGGTCTTAAAAAAACCTCATTTCAGAGGATGTTCCCTCTAATCAAGAGGACGAGCTGGTATTCCCTGTAAATATCAGGCATTCTTCTGTACCATTTACATCTCTAATTAATCAATGGCAAGTCAGCAGGTCAGGTTAGCTTTGCATGGGCTCAACAACATGAACTTTCCCATCACGAAGATAATATGTCTAATGCCTCTGGTGAGGGCCCAATTTGATAGCAGTAGTAAATACTGAAGTTAAATTATGCTACCATGCCTCAAGAGGATTACAAGATTACTAAATAGCTCATATACCATTTTTATACTTCACAAAATATTTCTTCTGACCAGGGGAATCACTTTTTGGGAAAGAATAAGTCAGAGATTCATATAGTATACTTTGTTCCTATCACTTACCCCATCATCCAGAAGCAGAGATTGAACACTCCGTTGTGGTGCTGGGTGTGAGATAATACTTTCTGAGGTTGGGGCATTGATTCAGGATGCTATTTGTGTTATCTAGCTGCTTTTTCTTCCATACTCATATTACAAGGGCTTAGGACTTCAGGGAAGAAATCATGAGGAGCAACTATTACTACTCATGTAATTATTTATTCACAAAAATTTTCCTTTTCATCTTTTACTTTGGGCTGTACTTTTACAGGAGTTAGTATTAAAAAACAAAAGAATTCTACCAGATAATAAAGTAGCTCCACTGAATCGAAAGCTGCAATTCCCATCTATCCCACCTAATATTGCGTGTGCTTCATAACACGGGGTGAAACTGTTAGAAGAGGGTGTTTTGTGTTGGCTTGCAGTGATTATCACAGCTATCAAAATGAAACAGAGTTTCAGATGCATAAGGGGAGAATAAAAGAATAGAGTTGGGGCTGGCCCGTGGTGTAGTGGTTAAGTTTGAGCGCTCCACTTCGGCAGCTGTGGTTCACAGGTTAAGGTCCCAGGAGTGGATCTAGGCACCGCTTATCAAGCCATGCTGTGGCAGGCATCACACATATAAAACAGAGGAAGATGGGCACGGATGTTAGCTCACAGCCAATCTTCCTCAGCAAAAAGAGGAGGATGGGCAGCAGATGATAGCTCAGGGCTAATCTTCCTCACCAAAAAAAAAAAAGAAAAGAATGGAATAGCACCCCAGGAAACTTTGCCATGAAAGTCTATATTCAGTATTAAGGATAAATAAAGGCTGAGATCTCCCAATAATAAAGATCTGACTCACTGCTGTGAGCAAAGAACCCTCAAAACACTGGGGGGCTGGACAAAGGCAAAACAAATACCAAAAAGATATTTCAGGAGAGTAATCATAACTACCCAAATAAGGCCATTTACAGAACGCCACTTCTATAAATAGTTTCAGAAATAAGCACTTTAGGTGATCCCTGTATTTATTTCCTTGCTGGAATTAGCAAAGGTCTAGTTGTTTTTTTTTTTTTCTTTTTTTTGGGGAAGATCAGCCCTGCGCTAACATCCATGCCAGTACTCCTCTTTTTGCTGAGGAAGACTGGCCCTGAGCTAACATCTGTGACCATCTTCTTCTACTTTATATGGGATGCTGCCACAGCATGGCCTGACAAGCAGTGTGTCGGTGCGTGCCCGGGATCCGAACCCCTGCCGCCAGCAGCGGAGGACGCGCACTTAACAGCTACCCACGGGGCTGGCCCTGTCTAGTTGTTTTAAGTAATTCTCTTTTTATTTCCTTATTCCCTTCCCCTAATCTAACAGATAATACCTACTTATGAGTAAATATTGGAAAATAAAGGATGATGAAAATTTGTTTTAGTTCATAAATTTAAAAATATTGTCGAGTTGCATAGAACTAGAGGAAAATGGCTCTCACTTGGGATTGCCTCCCTTTGCAGACTGGATGAGTACCTTTTAAACTACATGCACAGTCACAACACTGTATTATATAGGAGACAGTTTTAGAAGTGTTTACATGGGAAGATGACATGTGGATGTTAGGTTATCAAAGACAAAGACTGGTGTTGGTATTTGTTTTTCAGCTACCTAGCATGTAGTTCTCAATCCTAACTGCACCTCAATTTCCTATTGTGGAATTACTTCTGAATCTTCCAAAGTGCTTCATACCAGTCCATTGTTTACATGTAAAACAAATTATATTTACTTCATCTTTAAATAGTTATTTGTCAATCTTTGAATCTCTGGCCCCTATTACAGTCTCTAGTATACTGTAAACACTTATAAAATGTTTGTTGAACTGAACTGTATTCAATCATCCACACAATGAAACTGTAACCGAACTCAATGGGTTTGTCTCTTGGTGAGTGCGGAGCCAAAAAGCACAACCAAGGCAGAAATAGGTGAAGAAGAGGTTTACCGCTTGCACAAGCAGTGGAGAACACTAGGGACATCTCCCAAAGCAGTGTCTCCCCAAGCTAAGTGCAGGGAGAGAGCAGAACATAACAGGTTTATTTATAACGACTGTGTAACAACTATATTCTTTTAAGGCGCATGTGTAGCAGGTAAACATGTTATTATATATATCTCATGATCTAAAAATGGCTGTTTGGACCCTCCCAGAGAATGAGAATTTAGGATGCTAATAAGTTAAGGCAACTTTAGGTCACTTGGTGCTGGAACATCTTGCAGGGTCTTGCTGCAAACATGTGAGTTTCTCTGCAAGACAACAACATCTGCAAAACGGGAAAATCAATTTCTGAAAAATAGAACACACAGTTTCTTCCTGTCTGAAAAACATTTGACAGGCCATTTTAGTTGTTGACCAGATCCTCAGCAACCTTTTTTTGCCTGGTTCCCTGGTCACAAAACTTTGAACTCTATCTTGTACTTTTGTTTCTTAATTACAGAGAATGTATTCTGTAATGGTTCTGAATTTTTAAAATGATAGAATTTTTGTGGCATCATACAATACAAAGAAATTCCTCTGGACATTCTATGGAAAATCAAAAAGAAGAAGTGATTCAATAGGATAAAAAATGTGTTAATTAACCATAATTCTACTTAGTCATACATGAATATCATCCATACCTGCAAGTAAATATAATGCTGAAATTGTAATTTTGCCAAGTTTTTGTATATTTCTAATGGTTTTTGCTTTAATATCTGTAGCTATGTCTTTCGACACAGAAGACTTTTAAAATGCTGTTTCTGTTATCAGTTATCTACACAGGTACATCATAACTTTACATTCTTTCATAGTTTTACTTTAAATTCTATCTCATCTGACATGAAATACCAAGGAAAATGCCATTTGTAACAGGTTTTCAAAATTATTCTCTTAGCTACTTGGTCTATGAATCACTGAAAGTTTTTCCTTCTATGAACATTATTTGAGCTGAACTTCTTGCTTCTAAGTTCATAATGAAGTTGTTCCTGAAGTAATTGGTATTTGGATTATTTTAATTCTCTGAAATTATTTTGTGGTTGTTTTATTTCCCTTATCACTTTTAACAAATAACAAGCTATTCTTTTTCACTTGATAACTCTCTTACTACAGTAAGATTTCTCTCTTTCCTTCAGTATTTGACTATGCATTTATCAAAATAGTTGACTCTTCATTGAATTATCCTGGCCTCTTTATGCTGCACATTTTCAATCTTTCTATTTCCCTCTCCTCCTCCTAGGAAAATTTACCTTACATTTAAAAGTAATGCTCACTTTTGTTTTGCAGTATGGCAATCCAAATTTCACCCTAACATAATTTTCTTACTTAATTCATTCCTGCCTCTTTACCACATGATTTATGTATTAAAGAAAATGGGAAGTGTTTCAAAGATAAGCACTAAATGGAAAAGTGAAAAAATGTAAATAAATGCTAATCCCATCTGTATAAAATTATCAATGCCTTTCTTCTTTATCCTGTGCACTCTTTTTCTTTCTTAGTCCTATTTATATCCTATTTCTCACCTTCAGTCAATTTAAAGTTACACAGAATTATTCACCAGACAGACAAATTAAAACATTTTACTCCTGCAAGTCCCTAGTTTCTTTCTGCTCATTATGTTAAAGTACTGCTTTCCCCATATCTCTGAGCTTTTATCTCTGCTGGGTATTACCAGAGCCTAACCCTGCTGGGGGAAGGGAAAAACCCAACTCGAGTCAGCTCCAGCCTTTCACGTGGAAGAAGAGAAATATCAACTCCTGCCCACTCTAGCCATCCTGTCTCACCAAAGGGGAGATGTGGGGATTGAGAAACGCTTGTGAAGTTCACAGTCTAGGGGATTAGGTTCACTGAAAGGCTGAGACCTATTCACAGGACTATAGAATGCTTCCCCTACCCCCACACCTTACCACCACATTACTAAAGGCCTATTTATAGCAGTTCATTTTACCTGGTACATTATGTCTGGCTATCAAGAAAAAATTACAAGGCATGCCAAAAGGCCAAAAGCACAGTTTGAAGAGACAGAGAAAGCATCAGAACTAGACATGTCAGGGATGTTGGAATTATAAGACTAGGAATTTAAAACACTTATGATTAATATGCCAAGGGCACTAATGCATAACGTAGACAGCATGCTTGAACAGATGGGCAATGTAGGCAGAGAGATGGAGACCCTAAGAAATAACCAAAAAGAAATGCTGGATATCAAACACAATGGAACAGAAATGAAGAAGGCCTTTGATGGACTGATTAGTGGACAGGTCATGGCTGAGGAAAGAATCTCTAAGCTTGAGGATATCCAAATAGAAACCTGCAAAAATGAAAAGCAAAGAGAACAAAGACTAAACAAAACAGAACAGACTATCTAAGAATTGTGAACTACAAAATGTATAACATACATGTAATAGGAATACCAGAGGAGAAGAAAGAAACAAAAGAATAGAAGAAATATTTGAAATAATACTGACTGAGAATCTCCCCATATTAATGACAGACACCAAACCACAGATCCAGGATGCTAAGAAAACACCAACCATGATAAATGCCACAAAACTACACCTAGGAATATTATTTTAAAACTGTAGAAAATCAAAGATTAAGAAAAAATCTGAAAGAAGCCAGAGGAATAAAACACCTCACCTACAGAGGAACAAAGATAAATATTATATCTGACCTCTCCTCAGAAACCATGGAAGCAAGAAGACAGGGGAGTGAAATATTTAAAATGTTGAGAGAGAAAAACCACCAACCTAGAATTCTAAATCCTGCAAAATTATCTTTCCAAAGTGAAGGAGAGAATATTCTGGGAATATAGCAGACTAGGAAGCATCAGAAATATGTTTCCCCACGGAGACGACAAGTGCACTGGCAAAGTCTGTCTGATGTAACTATTTTGGAACTCTGGAGCCTGTTGAGGCTTGCAACTTCCAGGGGAAGCCTCCCAAGGTAACTTGTGGTTAATTTCAGTCCATTTCAGCTCTTAGCACATTGGTAGCTACCTATCCCCCATTTCCCAGACCTGTAGCAGGCATCTGAGCAAGTGTTCCAGGAGCAGATTGCATGCAGCTTGCAGGAGTCAGAGAGTGCAAAAAAGATCCTATCCTCCAAATATTGAGGGTTAGTGCTGATTGCTGCTTCTGAGCACAGAAGTACAGAGTAAGAGGTTGGTGGCTGTTGTTGTTGCACCACCCCCCGTTGTTGCAAGCCTCTCCCCAAAATTGAATTTAGCTAATTCAATTTCTAAATGCTAAATTAGAACCTAAAATTCTAACTAAATTGAATTCCAGGGATTTAAAGGGCAGATACCCATTTTTATCCCTCTTAATTTTTCCTTTTTCCTCTTTTGAAGTCAGACATTAGAGACTAGGACATTTAGAAGAAACCACATATATGGGGGAAGTTAGAAAGTCACCATCCATGCACGGGGAAAGGCTTAGACTTAGAAATGACCGGAGAATCGGAGTCAAGATGGCGGCGTAGGCAGACTCTGAACTCACCTCCTCCCGTGGACACAGCCAATTTACAACTACTCGTGGAAAAATTACCCCTGAGACAGAACTGAAAACTGGATGAGAGGAACTCCTGCAACAACGGACAATCCTAACTGGGGTGGAGGAGGCAGAGACTCCCTTCCGGAGAGGAAAAACGCCGCCTTCACAAGCCGCCAGCGTCACGGCCGCCGGGAGCAGCTCACAGGTACGCAGCCTCCCTGGAGGAGCGGGGCCCTGAGCCAGGGAGCGCCCCCGCTGTGGGCATTTTGTGGACCCAGCACAATCGACACCAGCGGCATAATATCTGACTTTGCCTGCTACTAAAGCATTGGGGAGCACCCCCAGAAAACCCGGTTCACAAAGAAACTAAAACTGGCTCTTAAAGGGCCCGCGCACAAACTCACCCGTTCCAGAAAGCATCCTAAAATCACCAGAAAGAAAGGTGCACACTGCTTTGGTGATAAGAGACTCACCTAATAGGCCCTGAGTGCATCTCGGTGAGGGGTGAGACCTCTCCAGGGACTGGGACATTGGCGGCGGCCATTGTTGTGGCCTGGTGTGAGCGTGCTGACACAGACGCCATTGGAGTTTTCCCTGAGACCTGCTAGCCCAGGGTCTGCTCCACCCGCTAGAGCACCGATTTAATCCAGCTCAGCCAAGGCAGGCAGCCCACCCTAGAGACTGGCTCCACCTAACAACAAGCCCTCAGGCAACGTGTGGGCCTGCATAGATTGGTGACTGGATGCTCTGCAGCCTGGCAACTGAGCTGACTTGAGCGGGGCAGGGTGTGCACAAGGAGCGGGTGGAGAGTGTGGGGTGGTGGCGGAGTGTGTGGGGCTCCCGTGGAGAGACTGGGTCCGCTTGGGGAGGTCGGGGCACTCACACGGGGCAGGACTGTGTTGACTGTGTGTGTGGACCTCTGGGCGGCAGGGCTTGTCAGCTGCAGAAGACTTGTGCTTCTCAAATACCCACATAGGAGGTTTGCCCCACCTTCCAAAGCCTGAAACAATTGGGTGCTCCTGTGCCTGAGGCCAACCCCACCCAGCTGCAATCCTCAGAGAGCTGACAAGAGACCTAATAGGCTAGAGGTTTACAGCAATTCTAAGGCCCTGAGCCTAACAACCTGCCACACTGGGGGCCTACTCACTTAAAAGAAATACTGCAACACAAATGTGGTATTAGAACTTACAGCCAACTGTGCTGGGGCTCCCCACACCTGATAAAGAGACTGAAGGGCCCACAACAACTACAAGCAGCTGAGCATTACAACAGCTGGCCAGGAGCATAACTCAGCCTCCCTGGGCGCCTATAGGGAGAGCTAACAGGCCACAATAGAAGGACACACGTAGCCCACATAGGGGCCACCCCTGGAACATTGAGAACTGAGGGAAGCATACTGGAAGCCTCCTAAGCCATCACTTACATAAGGTCACCTATCCAAGAGCAGGAGACGTAGCTGACCTACCTAATACGTAGACACAAGCACAGGGAAAGAGGCAAAATGAGGAGGCAAAAGAATACATTCCAAGTAAGGGAACAGGACAAAACCCCAGAAAAGGAACTAAGTGAAACAGAAATGAGCAACCTACCTGACAGAGAGTTCAAACTAAGAGTGTTAAGGATGCTCACTGATCTGGGGAGAAGAATAGATGAACTCAGTGAGAATGTCAACAAAGAAATGGAAGATATAAAAAGAACCAATCAGAAATGAAGAATACAATACTGGAAATGAAAAACTCATTAGAGGGACTCAAAAGCAGAGTAGAGGATACAGAAGAACGGATCAGTGAGCTGGAAGAAAGACTAGAAGAAATTACCCAAGGTGAACAGGTAAAAGAGAAAAGAATTAAAAAGAGTGAGGACAGTCTAAGGGACCTCTGGGACAACATCAAGCGCACTAACATCCGTGTTATAGGTGTCCCGGAAGGAGAAGAGCGAGACAAGGGGCAGAGAATCTATTTCAAGAAATAATAGATGAAAACTTCCCTAACCTAAGGAAGGAAACAGACATCCAGGTACAGGAGGCACAGAGAGCCCCAAACAAGATAAACCCAAAGAGGCCCACACCAAGACACATCATAATCAAAATGTCCAGAATTAAAGATAAAGAGAGAATCCTAAAAGCCGCAAGAGAATGTCAAGTTACATACAAAGGAAACCCCATAAGGCTATCAGCTGACTTCTCTGCAGAAACCTTACAGGCTAGAAGAGAATGGCACGATATATTTAAAGTGCTAAAAGGAAAAAACTTACAGCCAAGAATACTCTACCCGGCAAGGTTATCGTTCAAAATGGAAGGAGAGATCAAAATTTTCCCAGATAAGCAAAAATTAAAGGAGTTTGTCACCAAGAAACCAGTGTTACAAGAAATGTTAAAGGGACTGATTTAAGGGGAAAAGAGAAGACCACAAATAGGAAAAATTATCTATTTCCACGATTAGAACATAATGGATACAAATGCACAAAAAAGAGGTTAGATATGATATCAAAAACATAAAAGGAGGGAGGAGGGTAGTTAAAGAGTACAGCTTTCAGACAGAGGTCAAACTAAAGTGACCATCAATTCTGTATAGAAGAAGTAAGGAACAGAGAAGGACTACTTAAACACTGAGGAAAAAAAAAGAAAAAAGTGAAAAAATGGCAGTAAGTACATACTTATCAATAGCTACTTTAAACGTCAATGGACTAAATGCCCCAATTAAAAGGCATACGGTGGCTGACTGGATAAAAAAACAAGACCCATATATATGCTGCATACAAGAGACACACTTCAGACCTAAAGACACTCAAACTGAAAGTGAAGGGATGGAAAAAGATACTCCACGCAAATGGCAATGAAAAGAAAGCTGGGGTAGCAGTACTCATATCAGACAAAATAGACTTTAAAACAAAAACTGTAAAAAGAGACAAAGAAGGGCATTACATAATGATCAAGGGAACAATCCAACAAGAGGATATAACACTTGTAAATATCTACGCACCCAATGTAGGTGCACCTAAATATATAAAGCAATTATTAACAGACATAAAAACAGAAATAGACAGTAACACAATAATAGTAGGGGACTTTAACACTCCACTTACACCAACAGATAGATCATCCAAACAGAAGATCAATAAGGAAACATTGGCCTTAAACGACACCTTAGAACAGATGGACCTAGTAGATATATACAGAGCATTCCATCCAAAAACTGAAGAATACACGTTCTTTTCAAATGCACATGGAACATTCTCCAAGATTGATCACATATTAGGCCACAAAACAAGTCTCCATAAATTTAAGAAGATTGAAATAATACCAAGCATCTTTTCTGACCACAATGGTATGAAACTAGAAATCAACTATAGGAAGAAAATCAGAAAAGCCACAAATACATGGAGATTAAACAAAATGCTACTGAACAACGACTGGGTTAACGAAGAAATCAAAGAAGAAATCAAAAATACCTGGAGACAAATGAAAATGAAAATACGACATGCCAGAATTTATGGGATACAGCAAAAGCGGTTCTAAGAGGGAAGTTTATAGCGATACAGGCCTATCTCAACAAACAAGAAAAATCTCAAATAAACAATCTAAAAATGCACCTAAAGGAACTGGAAAAAGAAGAACAAACAAAGCCCAAAATCAGTAGAAGAAGGGAAATAATAAAAATCAGAGCAGAAATAAATGAAATAGAGACCAAAAAAACAATAGAAAAATTAATAAAACCAAGAGCTGGTTCTTTGAAAAGATCAACAAAATAGACAAACCTTTAGCTAGACTCACCAAGAAAAAAGAGAGAAGGCACAAATAAGTAAAATCAGAAATGAAAGAGGAGAGGTTACAACAGACACCTCAGAAATACAAAAGATTATAAGAGAATACTATGAAAAACTATATGCCAACCAATTCGACAATCTGGAAGAAATGGATAAATTCTTAGAATCATACAACCTTCCAAAACTGGATCAAGAAGAAGTGGAGAATTTGAATAGACCAATCACCAGTAAGGAGATCGAAACAGTAATCAAAAACCTCCCCAAAAATAAAAGTCCAGGACCAGACGGCTTCCTGGGGAATTCTACCAAACATTCAAAGAAGACTTAATACCTATCCTTCTCAAACTCTTCCAAAAATTGAGGAGGAGGGAAGCTCCCTAACTCATTCTACGAAGCTGACATTACCCTGATACCAAAACCAGACAAGGACAACACAAAAAAAGAAAATTACAGGCCAATATCACTGATGAACATCGATGCGAAAATCCTCAACAAAATACTAGCAAATCGCATACAACAATACGTTAAAAAGATTATACACCATGATCAAGTGGGATTTATTCCAGGGATGCAGGGATGGTTTAACATTCGCAAATCAATCAACGTAATACACCACATTAATAAAATGAAGAACAAAAATCACATGATCATCTCAATAGATGCAGAGAAAGCATTTGACAAGATACAGCATCCATTTATGATAAAAACTCTGAATAAAATGGGTATAGAAGGAAAGTACCTCAACATAATAAAGACCATATATGAGACACCCACAGCTAATATCATCCTCAATGGTGAAAAACTGAAAGCTATCCCTCTAAGAACAGGAACCAGACAAGGATGCCCACTGTCACCACTCCTATTTAACATAGTATTGGAAGTCCTAGCCAGAGCAATCAGGCAAGAGAAAGAAATAAAAGGGATCCAAATTGGAAAGGAAGAAGTGAAACTGTCACTATTTGCAGATGACATGATTTTATATATAGAAAACCCTAAAGAATCCACCAGAAAACTTTTAGAAGTAATAAATGAATATGGTAAAGTTGCAGGATACAAAATCAACATACAAAAATCAGTTGCATTTCTGTACACTAACAACGAAGTAGCAGAAAGAGAAATTAAGAATACCATCCCATTTACAATTGCAACAAAAAGAATAAAATACCTAGGAATAAATTTAACCAAAGAGGTGAAAGATCTGTACACCGAAAACTATAAAACATTTCTGAAAGAAATTGAAGAAGACACAAAGAAATGGAAAGATATTCCGTGCTCTTGGATTGGAAGAATTAACATAGTTAAGATGTCCATACTTCCTAAAGCCATCTATAGATTCAATGCAATCCCTATCAAAGTTCCAACAACATTTTTCACAGAAATAGAACAAAGAATCCTAAAATTCATATGGAACAACAAAAGACCCCGAATAGCTAAAGGAATCCTGAGAAAAAAGAACAAAGCTGGAGGTATCACACTCCCTGATATCAAAATATACTACAAAGCTATAGTAACCAAAACAGCATGGTACTGGCACAAAAACAGACACACAGATCAATGGAATAGAATCGAAAGCCCAGAAATAAACCCACACATCTATGGACAGCTAATCTTTGACAAAGGAGCCAAGAACATACAATGGGGAAAAGAAAGTCTCTTCAACAAATGGTGTTGGGAAAACTGGATAGCCATATGCAAAAATGAAAGTAGATCCTTACCTTACACCATACACAAAAATTAACTCCAAATGGATTAAAGACTTGAATGTAAGACCTGAAACTGTGAAAGTTCTAGAAGAAAACATAGGCAGTACGCTCTTCGACATCGGTCTTAGCAACATCTTTTCAAACACCACATCTGACCGGGAAAGAGAAACAATAGAAAAAATAAACAAATGGGACTACATCAAACTAAAAAGCTTCTGCACAGCAAAGGAAACCATCAACAAAACGAAAAGACAACCTAACAATTGGGAGAAGATATTTGCAAACCATACATCTGATAAGGGCTTAATCTCCAAAATATATAAAGAACTCAGGCATCTCAACAACAAAAACTACCAACCCAATTAAAAATGGGCAAAAGACCTGAACAGACATTTCTCCAAAGAAGATATACAGATGGCCAACAGACACATGAAAAGATGTTCAAAATCACTAACTATCAGGGAAATGCAAATCAAAACTACAATGAGATATCACCTCACGCCTGTCAGAATGGCTATAATTAACAAGACAGGAAACAACATGTGTTGGAGAGGATGTGGAGAGAAGGGAACTCTCATACACTGCTGGTGGGAGTGCAAACTGGTGCAGCCACTATGGAAAACAGTATGGAGATTCCTCAAAAATCAACGATAGAACTACCATATGATCCAGCTATTCCACTGTTGGGTATTTATCCAAAGAACTTGAAAACACCAATTTGCAAAGGTACATGCACCCCTGTGTTCATTGCAGCCTTATTCACGATAGCCAAGACTTGGAAGCAACCTAAGTGCCCATCAAGGGACGAATGGATAAAGAAGCTGTGGTATATATACACAAAGGAATACTACTCAGCCATAAGAAAGCACGAAATCCAGCCATTTGTGACAACATGGATGGACATTGAGGGTATAATGCAAAGTGAAATAAGTCAGAGGGAGAAGGTCAAATACCGTATGATTTCCTTCATTAAGTAGTAGATAATAACAACAATAAACAAACACATAGGGACAGAGATTGGATTGGTGGTTACCAGAGGGGAAGGGGGGAGGTAGGAGGGTGAAAGGGATCTTTCGGTGCATGTGGGGGGTGATGGGTTGTAATTAGTATTTTGGTGGTGAACATGATGTAGTCCATGCAGAACTAGAAGTACAATGATGTACACCTGAAATTTTTGCAATGTTATAAACCAATGTTACTGCAATAAAAAAATAAAAAAAATGAGAATATAAAAAAAAAAAAAAAAAAAAGAAATGACCGGAGAAGACCCTAAGTTTATATCTCCCACTGATGCTTGGAAAAGAGACAGCCTGCAACAATTGAAAAACAAACAAAACAAAACAAAAACAGCAAACCACAAGGAAGGGAAGAGAATTTGATTTTCAGAATTACTACATTATTAGATTCAAATGTCGAATTTTCAATGACCAAAAAAAAAATCAGAAGTCATACGAAGAAACAGGAAGTATGGCCCATTTCAACAAAAAAGATAAAACAGCAGAAACTATCCCCAAAAAAGAATTTATGGCAGTCTACTAGACAAAAACATGGAAACCATGGTCTTAAAGATGCTGAAAGAACTAAAGAAATACATAAAGAAAGTGAAGAAAACAATTTGTATTCACTACAAGAAAAAAAAAATTACAGGCCAATAACCCTGATGAACATGGATGCAAAAAATCCTCAACAGACAATATTATCAAACCAAATTCAACAATACATAAAAGGATCATACACCATCATCAAGCGGGATTTTTTTGCCAAGGATGCAATGATGGTTTAATATCTGCAAATCAATCAATGTGACACACTACATTAATAAAATGAAGGATAAAAATCATATGATCATCTCAGTAACGCAGAAAAAGCATTTGACAAAATTCACCATCTTCATGATAAAAATTCTCAGTAAAGTGAGTATACAGGAAATTCACTTCAAGAAAATAAAAGCCATATATGACAAGCCCACAGCTAACATCATACTCAACAGTGAAAAACTGAAAGATTTTCCTCTAAGATCTGGAAGACGATAAGGATGCCACTCTCTCCACTTTTATTCAACATAGTACCGGAAGTCCTAGCCAGAGCAATGAGGCAAGAAAAAGAAACAAAAGGCATTCAAATCAAAAAGGAAGAAGTAAAACTGTCTCTATTTGCAGATATGATATTATATATAGGAAACTCTAAAGACCCACCAAAAAACTATTAGCACCAATAAACAAATTCAGTATATATATTCACAATATATGTACATCAAAACATCATGTTTTACAAACCAAATATATACAAATTTTGTTTGTCAATTATATGTCAATAAAACTAGGGGAAAAGGCAAACATTGATAATTAAGGATTCTTCCACAATTAAATGGAACCACAAACTCAGATGAAATAATACATCCTCCTTCAACCATAAAGGGGTCCCTCCATTTGGTACAGAAACTGCACTTCACTTAGCAAACAGAAAACACATCTCTGAGAGTTAGAAAACTAGTAAACTTAAACATCTCACCCTTGCCTTTATTGGTGGTGCATAAAAATATTAAATATTTAATAATGTACAAAGAATATCAGGCAATATTAATAAACAGCAGTATAAAAAGAAAACAAACTAATAAAATTAAAATATTTCAGTTGTTGAAAATTCTTCCCCCAAACCCCAAAACATGAAGCAGAAAAAAATTAATGTGACAATCTAACCTGAGTTAAATGTTCTTAAACAGAAATTTACCAATATGAAAGGAAACAAATTTAAAGCAGAAATTTTAAAGCTCAGGAAATAAAATGGACAAAAAGGAAATAAATTGAAAAAAAAAAAGATAAATTTGTATAAGAAATGAAGACTAAATTACAAGATTTCCAAAGAAGAATGGATTTGACAAAAAATCAAAGCAATTTAGTATAGAAATGAGCAGTCAAGAGAAAAAAACATGAAATAAAGAAGAAAAAAGTTCCACTAAAAAGATGATAGATATAGAAGGTAGGCAAAAGATATTCAATGCATACTTAATTAGAGATACAAAATAAAAAAATTTAACAAAATGATGGACTTATAATTAGAAAATTTTGGATATAAAAGAAAATTTGAGTTGACGTATTAAAAGGGACCACTATATGCTTTGGAATAATTAAATTGAAATGCCAACTCTGATCCATATCTTAACAAAAGAAAAGAATTTACAGATAAGGGAAAAATTACCTTAACCTTCTGAGTATATAAGTAACTCACTAATAGAAAATGTAACAATTTCAAGAAATTCAAGAAAAGAAAGTTTGAATTAAAATTTTTATATTTGATCAACTTGTACTTATGAAACCTATGGATGATAGCTTAAGTCTTGAAATGACTATCTGTCAAGAGTTTTCCTGAGGACTTTACTAGAGGATGAGCTTGCTCCCAATGGAGGATACCTTGAAAAATCACAACAAATAGACTGATATTAAATATTGAACACCTAGAATTGTAGATACATGTCTAAATCAAAGTTGACTACATGGGTAAAACAATTATACGTAAATGTTATATATTCCATGCAAAATAGAAATAATAAAATCAAAAAAAAAGGGACGATAAGGGAGAGAGAGTGGGAAAGTGGAATGAACTCATGAAAGCTTCCGAGATAGTGGTGTACTGGAGTGGGCTCAGAGAGGTTTGCAATTCCGTTAACATCTTCTTGACTTTGCATTCAGTTGGTAGCTTGACATTGGCCATATTGGGAGTATTTTCATCATGGAACTCAGCAAACCAGGGCTTTCTCCCTCCCAATTCTTGCAGAGACCAGTTAAGTATTTACCAGCACATCACTGTGCATAGGTAATAAATAGGAAACAAACAAACAAATAAATAAATATGCATTTAAAGTTGATAAACCAACTAACTGAAGTCTAAAAAAAAAATGGCTGAGTAGTATAAAATCGTTAATATAAAGTAACCACTAAGTAACCACTGGTTAAAACTACAAACCTAATACCAAATGAAATATCCAACTTAGCAAAGACAGAAAAATAAATGATAAATACGACAAAATATACAGTTACATGACATAAATCTGAGCCTAAACACAACAGTCATACCAGTAAATTCAAATAGACTTATCAGATATATTAACAGAAAAGATGTTTTCCAATCTGAATACAAAACAAAGCCAAATTCAATGCTATAAATTGATACAATAGACAAATAAAATAAATGGATTCAAAAAGACTTAAAAAATGTGTGGAGGCATGGGGTGGAAAAAAGGTACCAGGAAAATGAACACATGAAGAAAATAGTGGTTGTAGTGCTGATAGCAGAGAAGGTACAATTCAAGACAAAAAAAACGTGACATGAGGCAACAAATGACACTTAATAATGCTTAAGGTTGCAATTCACAATGGATATATAAGACAATATTTATCTTTTTCTATGCAACAAATCACACAGCAAACACATTCATAAAGAGAAAATATAGAATAATCAAGGACAATAAAAAGAAAACTACAAATAATTGGAGCTTGCAATACACTTCTCTCAGTCTAAAAAAGGTCAAGTAGACCCAAAGAATATAATGAATAAGGTAGATCGTGTAGGTATATATCAAACTTTATAATTTGATAATAAATAATACAGTTCATAAGCATGCACTGAACATTCGCAAAACTTGGCAACATATGAGGGTATTATCTCAGACACAAACGGTATTAGAATTGGAAAAGAAACAATACCGTTTCTATCTGCACTTGATAAATACTTGGTAGTTTTCAAAAATCACCAAAAATTATTTCCCTCCCTGTACCTCTTCCTCTTTGAATGTGATCTTATACCGCTTTCTTTCAAGAGTTGAAAACTATTTCCCAACCCCTTGAATCCATGCTGGCCTTGTGACTTGCTTTGGTCCACACACCGCAGGAATGCCAGTTCTGATTTTCTATAAGTTCGCTCTTGTACTTGGAACTCTGCCAAGGCACCATGTAAACGTGCTCTAGCTAACCTGTTAGACAATGTGAGACACATGATCCATCTGCCAACATAATTTTCCCATTCAACGACCAGCCAATGCCTAGAACAGCCTTCTTACAGCAGTTGACCACAGACTCGTGAATAAATCCAACTGTGACACAAAGACCTGCCAAAGCGAGCCCAGTCCCAAATGCCACATAATCATGATTATCATAAATGGTTGTTGTTTAAAACCAGTACATTGGTAGTAATTTGTTATGCAACAAAACTAACTTATACATAAGGAGACAAAAAAATACGTTGTATCGATGGAAGGAACTTACTTGAAAACCATCAAGGAAAGTTAGCATAGGCTGGAAAAGTGTGATAATGCAGATATAGTAGCCTGGGAAAATATCAACAGGTGTTATGTCATAGTGTAAAAATTAACAAAACTGTCACTCATAATAAATTGTTAGATAGAAAATGTGCCAGATGAACTTGTGGACCTGGGGAAGGTGATTTACAAGCAGGATGTTTCAAATTTCAGTTGTTTTGTTTAGCTGTGTATGATAAGGAACAGAAAGAAAGAGATTCATTAGAGAGAGGACTGAGTAGATTTTAAAAGTAAAATACAAGCAACAGGATTTGCTGTGTTGGAAAAAAAAAAAAAAAACCCTTCTTCTATCTTCTGTCTCTCTAGCTGTTAAAATATTCTTTAAAAGTGAATTAGGGCGCCATGACATAGTTCAAATCAAGGATGTGATTGTAAGACCCTTTTTTAAGACCTCAGATTGATTAAAGATGGTACCTAGCGGATCCTCTCAGCTTGACAAAAATGTTCTAAGAATCTTAAGGATATTGTTACATAGCAATCTGACATATCCAAAGTAGCCCTAAGTCTAGAGAAAGAGGCATATTTTAAAATTAACTTTGAATCTGACTTGTATTGAATGCAGTTCGAGTCATAGATAACTGCAAAGTTTTCAAAAGATATATGCTATAGAATGTGTTGCAGCTTATAGTAAAATTAATTGAGATATTTCAAATTGCAAGATATTTTTAAGTTCCCACATTTCTACATGTAAAAAGCTGCTTAGCTGCCCAAGTAGGCCATCTCTTATGGAAAAAGAAAGGCATTACTTAAGAGTCTAGTTACTGAAACCAAGAGCCATGGAGAACAAAGAAATAGCGAGTCTTCCCCAGGGAGTGGTAGAAAACAATGGACCAGGGAGCCATTTCCACAGAGCAGGACTGGACACTAATCGAGGAGCATTCCTTGTCCCTGGAATCAAGGCAGCAATGTTTGTATAGTGGAACATCAGAACTGCAGCAGAGCAGTGACTGTGTGTGCCTCCCGTGTGTCCCTTTGACAATAATAGTGTCTGTTCTGGTTATCCTATCCCTGTCCCACCATTGCATGTTGGATGAGGTGGGGAAGGGGCAGATACCTCTCTTTAGTTAATTTTAGTTAATTGATCTCCAGAACATACAGAGCTTTATATGGACATGATATAGCTCATACAATTAGGCCTTTGTACCTGATAGCATAATTAGATGAGTCTTTTGGGAGTCCTTGAACATAGAGAAGCACATTTTGCAAATAGGAGGAATTTTAAAAAACCATGGCAAGTGAGTAGACTGTGATAGATTGCAAAAAATGGCCATAAGTTATTCCCATCCCTAAATCCATGCCTCTTTGCAGTGTCATTTTTCAGCTACTTCCATTAAAAGATGGAAACTAGGGGCTGGCCTGATGGTGTAGCGGTTAAATTCGTGCTCTGCTTTGGCAGCCTGGGGTTCACAGGTTCAGATCACAGGCGCAGACTGGTGCACCACTTGTGAAGCCGTGCTGTGGCAGGGTCCCATATAAAGTAGAGGAAGATGGGCACGAATGTTAACCCAGGGCCAATCTCCATCAGCAAAAAGAGGAGGGTTGGCAATGGATGTTAGATCAGGGCTGATCTTCCTCACACACACACAGAAAGATGGAGACTATTTCTTCACGTCTGAAACTGGACTGGCCTTTGACTCCTTTGGCAAGTCAGAGGGGAGGCAACGTTGCATCAGTCTGCAGGCCTCAAGATGCTTTGCACACTTTAGTTTACATTTTTGGAACTCTGCTGAGTTACCACGTGAACAACCCTGGTTAAGTGTGTTGAATGATGAGTGACACATACTCACAAACTCCTATATTGGTTGTAGCTAACTTCTAGCCAGTCCCCAGAAGCAGAGCTCTTTATCTGACAAGCAGTTAAGTGCAGATGTATCAGTGATCCCAGCCATGACCAGAAGAATTGCCCAGCAGAGTCCAGCCTAAATTATTGACTTATAGACTTGTGAGCATGATAAATGATTATCATGAGATGCCACGAAGTGCTTGGGTTGTTTGGTACTGAAAAACAACAACCACCACCAAAAAAACTGATACATAGTGTTCCTGGACAACACAAAAGAATCAAAGATATGTATAATACAAATAATAAAATAATTCAGTATGGTAGCAGGATATAAAATTAACAGACAAAAATCAAACCATTCATCTGTACAAACAACAATAATTTAAAGACATAGTTGAGGAGAAAACATTTTTTCTCTTTATGTTAGATATAAATGCCTAAAATACTTAGACCAATTTAATAAGAAATGTGAAAACCTACCAGTGAAAAACTTTTAAAAACTCCAATAATAACTTGAACAAATGGAAAGACATCTCTTGTTTTTGGAAAGAATGACTCACTAAAGATGTCAGTTACTCCTAAGTAATACATTGATTTAATGCCATCTCAATAAAAATACTAATGTCTGGGCTAGACGAATCGCTTCACAAGTTTATGTGGAAAATAAGTTTACATGGAAAAATAAGCCTCAAAGTATATCTATGAAAATTCAAAAAAAAAAGAAGAGCAAAAAAGGGGTATTACAAGGTGACTAATATAGAGAGTATAGTGGTAGTGCATACATATATAGGTGGAAAAAAAGGAACAGAATAGAAATTCAAAATATAGATCAATGTGTATATGAAATTTTAGTATACTATAAAGGAGGCATCTCACATCAGTTTGAAATATAGTAGTTTTCAAAATACGTAAAGTTTAGAAACTCAGAGAGCCAATTGGACAAAGGCAAGAGTGAATCCACACCTGCCACCACTCCCCCAAATAATTTACAAATGGATCTGAGGTATAAATGTAAAGCAGGATTCCACTTATACGAAGTGTCTAAAATAGTCAAATTCATAGAATCAAAGAGTAGAAGAGTGGTTGCTAGGAGGAGGAGAAATGGGAAGTTACTAATCAAAGATGGCATAAAATTTCAGTTAAGCAAGATGAATAAGTTCTACAGATCTGCTGTACAATATTGTACCTATAGTTAAAAATACTGTATTGTACACTCAAAAATTTGTCAAGAGGGTAGATCTCAGGTTGTGTTCTTACTACAATAAAATATAATTTTTTAAAAATATGAAGCAAAAATATTAATTTATAACCTGAGTAGGAGAAAGCATATTAATATTTTATTAAAATCGAGAAACCATAAAAGAAAAGATGGATAATTTAACCACTTAAATAAAACCTTTTTCATAGGGGAAAAAAACAATAAGCAAAATCAAAAGAAAAACAGAGAGAAAAATATTTTCAACAAATATCACATGAAAAGTAGATTAAAAGGCTAATTAACCTAAAATATAATGAGCTTTTAAAAAATAAAAAAAGCCCAAAATCCAAAATTCTGATAGAAAAGTAGACCCCAGCCACACAAAATAATGAAGAGACAGTTCATGAACTAAGATTTACAGTCATTAACATGTAAAAAGACGTTCAACTTCGCTCATAACAAAATGTGCAGATTAAAATTAGACTCGCATGCCGTTTCTCTTGAAATTAGAAAAAATTTAAAGCTAAACAACGCACTCTATTAGCAAGGCTGTGAAGAAAGCAGTAGTCTAATTTATTTCTGTATGAGTGCAAAATTGGACCACACTTATGGAAGGGAATTTGACAATTAATACAAAATTACTGTTTTCTACTCCTAAGAATTCATCCTAAATATATACTCCACACTATGAAATGAAATATGCACAAGGTTATTGGCAATGATATTATATATGAAAGCAAATATTGGAAAAATATTAATACCGATCCATAGGAGACTAGGTACAAACACTATGATGGGTATCACACAATAAAGAATAATGCAGGGGCCTGCCCGGTGGCGCAAGCGGTTAAGTGTGTGCGTTCCCCTGCGGCGGCCCGGGGTTCGCCAGTTCAGATCCCGGGCGCGCACCAGTGCACAGCTTGTCAGGCCATGCTGTGGTGGCGTCCCATATAAAGTGGAGGAAGATGGGCACGGATGTTAGCCCAGGGCCAGTCTTCCTCAGCAAAAAAGAGGAGGATTGGCAGATGTTAGCACAGGGCTGATCGCCTCACAAAAAAAAAAAAAAAGAATAATGCAGCTTTTGAAAGGTCTACATGATCATGATAATTGGAAAGATATTTATGGTCTGATATGGACTGAGTTCCAGGATACAATGTTAAGTAAATAAAAATATTTAAAAGTAAAAGAAAGCCCAGTTATATCTCTATATTTTGGTTCAGTCAGATATCCTCTGCATGCTTAAATTTCCCTATTAGGTTTAAATTATTTCACATGGGTTTTGATACTTGCAATCAAAAGAACATCAATCAACACACTAAGAAAATTCTCAGTGTATAGGATAACATCCATTTTCACATTTCTCAGTCTCCAAGATAAGGTGAAATCAAAAATAGAACTTGAAGAAATCACCTACGCAATCTGATATATCTCCAAAACCCTCAAGGGCATTCAGTGTTGAAGGAAGCAATTTTCTTCTTTTTTAATCCCATTTTCTCTTATTTTCCTTGTCACTTCCTTTGTGCACTCTTTTCCACCTTGCCAAATGCCAGCATTTACATGAATGTCTGAGTTTCAAGTGATGAGAGCAAGGTTAATAAACTATGCTCTCCAGCAAGCCTATCTACATATTAATATTGAAAGAAGTAGCTAAGATTTACTAAGAAACAAATATAAGAATTTCCTAAAATATAAGACTTCCTGAAATTACATTGGAAAAGAGAAAATAAAATGTACCTTGTAATAATTTTTTAAAAAATGAACCACATTTTGCTGATGGAAAATTGAATATTTTTGAAAAATTATAATGCTAACTATATCAAAACGCTTATGGCTTACGTTGACACTGGGTCTACCACCTCCAGGTTGGAAGCAAAGGTCAGATGGGAGAGGAGATTATAAGGCCCTAGAGGTCATTTATCCTGACCTTTTAATGTCTAATGAGACATTAATGAGGCAGTTCAAGTCTCTAGGCTCAAAACAGCTTCGGTTATATTACAACCACAGTTGGCGGAGAGAAACCAACTGGACATTTCTTAAGGGAATTAACTCTTTTTAAATGACCACGCAGTCAAGGACACATTCAGGACACTTTTTTTCATAAATTTCCTAAATTTTCCTGCTGCATAAATCTATTCTGCCTCTCTAGTACCGTCATGTGTTGCTTAATGATGGGGATACGTTCTGAGAAAGGCGTCATTGGGCAATTTCATCCCTATGCGAACATCGTAGAGTATACTTACGCAAACCTAGGTGGTATAGCCTACTACACATCTAGGCTATATGGAATAGGCTATTGCTCCTAGGCTACAAACCTGTGCTGCATGTTACTGTACTGAACACTATAGGCAAATGTAACACAATGGTATTTGTGTATCTAAACATAGAAAATTTACAGTAAAAAGAAGAGATAAAAAATGGCACACCTGTATAGGGCACTTACTATGAATGGAGCTTGCAGCACTGGAAGTTGCTCTGGGCAGGTCGGTGAGTGAGTAGTGAGGGAATGTGAAGGCCTAGGACTCTGCTGTACTCTACCGTAGACTTTATAAACACTGTACACTTAGGCTACACTAAATTTATTAAAAAAATTTCATTTCTTCAATAACAAATTAGCCTTAGCTTATTTAAACATTTTTACTTTATAAACTTTTAATTTTTTTTAACTTTTTGACTCTTTTGTAATAACACAGCTTCAAACACAAACAGGTTGCACAACTGTACAAAAATATTTTCTTTATATCCTTTTTCTATAAGCTTTTTTCTATTTTTAAATTTTTTTTAATTTTTACACTTTTTGTTAAAAACTAAGACGCAAACACACATATTAGCCTAAACCTACACAGGGTCAGGATCATCAATATCACAGTCTTCCACCTCCACATCTTGTCCCACTGGAATGTCTTCAGGGTCAATAACACACATGGACCTGTCATCTCCTATAGTAACAACATCTTATTCTGGAATACCTCCTGAAGGACCTGATTGATGCTCTTCTTGAGGAGGTGTCACTCTTTTCAGAAATATGTCCATTGTGATTTGCTTCTTTTTTCACCATAGATTTGCTTGTAAGCAGATAATGCATCATGAACATTCCCCTCTATTAATGAAAACCTTTTGGGGTTGGAGTCCATGTTTTCAAGCTTTTTAAAGAGCTTGTTGAGGTCTGCAAAAGCTCTGCTAAACCCTTTACTGTGAATTTTCTTGGAGGTTCTTCTTTTTCTTCTCCTGTAGTTTCCTTTTCTCTTGCCTCTTCTTCAGCTATGTGTCCTGTTCTAGTTCCAACAGCTCCTCATTAGTCAATTCTGCAGGAACCACTTCCAGGAGCTCCTCAATGTCATCCTCATCCACACTCAGGTTGAAGTTGTTTGCCATCTCAACCACACTTCTGTCGAATTTTGCAACCTCTTCATCCTTGGCAAATTCTTTGAAGTCATGGATGAACCTCTTGAGTGTCTTCTTCCAGACACTATTCATAGACTCCTTGGTGATGCCACCCCAAGCCCAAGCAATGTTCTTGATGCAGTCATAGATGTTGTAATCCTGTGTTACATCAGTGTCTTCCTGAATTGCAGCAATAGCCTGGGCAAAGGTCCTCCTCAGGTAGTAGGCCTTAAAAGCTGCTATAACTCCTTGATCCATTGGTTGGGTCGAAGAGGTGGTGTTTGGAGGGAGAAACACTGCTTTGATGTTGGGATGAAGATCATCAATAAAAGGAGGATGCCTGGGAGTATTATCAACAATATACAAAATATTGAAAGGTATGTCATTCTCCAAACAGTACTTCTCCATTTCGCTGGCATGGCAATTCAGGAGGGAATCTTGGAAGAGGAGCTGGGTCATCCGTGACTTCTTATTGCTCCTGTAGTACACTGCAGTGTGTGCTTATTGACATGCTTGAAGGCCCTGGGGTTCTCACTGTGCCAGGTCACAAAGGGTTTCAGTCTGTTGCCTACAACATTGCCCCCAAGCAAGACTGTTATCCTGTCCTTAAAAACCTTGAAACCTGCCATTGACTTGGCCTTATTATAGAAGAAAGTCCTTTCAGGCATCCATTTCCAGAATGGGGAGGTTTTATCCATATTGAATATTTGCTCTGGCAAGTAATTTTCCTCCACAATCAGCTTATCTAGAGTTTCCAAAAATTCTTCAGCTGCCTTCACATCAGCACTTGCAGACTCACCACTCCCTTTCACATTATATAATGATTAAAATTCTTGAATCATTTAAACCACCCAGAGATAGCAGTAAATTCAACATCGTAGTCAGGGCCAGTCTTTTCTTTCAACATTGCAAACAAGCTTTTTGCTTTGGCTGTGATCATCATGGTGCTGAGAGGAATATGCTTCTGTGTCTTTTCTTTAATCCAGGTCATTAGAAATTTCTCCATGTCTGATATAGGGACTTCTCGAATTTTTGTTAGCCTCATTGCCTCAATGAAGTAGATCCTTTAACAGCTTCCATCACTTTGTTCTTGTTCATCAAGATTATAGTCATTGTGGAATGGGATATGCCTAACTGACAAGCAATTACCATCAATGATTTTCCACTTTTGTAATCCTTAATCACTTTTAACTTAATTTCCAGGTCAATCACTCAATGTAGCCCCTTCCTGGCAATATTAGCAGTGGATTTTGTACACTTATGGGCTATGATGAACAAAATAACGTGAGATTAAACCAAGCACAAGAGAAAATGATGCTATCAAGAGATACGGTAAACACCTGATGTATGAGGCTGCTGCCAGCATAACACGCATACTGTTTACAGTAAACTTTTTTTATAATTAGAAAGAGTACACTCCAAAATAATGATAAAAAGTATAACATAGTAAGTATACAAACCAGTAACATGGTTGTTTATTATCATTATCAAATATTATACACTGCAAATAATTGTATGTGCTATACTTTTATACAACTGGCAGTGCATAGGTTTGTTTACACCAGCATCACCACAAACACGTGAGTAATGAGTTGCACTACAACATATGACAGCTACAATATCACTAGGCAATAGGAATTTTTTAACTCCATTATAATCTTATGGGACCACTGTTGTATATGTGGTCCATTGTTGACCAAAACATCATTTTGCAATGCATGACTGCATAGTATTTGCATTTCTCAAAAATTATCAGGGGAAATTTTTAATTTATGAGGTTTGGAAAGAAATTTAGCTCCTATATATTCCTAAAAATCTGATTCTGAGTGAAGTGTATGTCTCTTTGCAATTTTAAATCTTTTAGAAAATATCTAGAGAATGCCACTCAATCACAGTTTACTTCTTTTACAGCATTCACAGTTTTGCTTCTATAAGATATAAGTACAAAGAAACTTCTTTAGGAAATAAATTCTACAGATTTCTTGGCTATTTCCCATTTGGGGTAGATGGTAGAAAAAGATTTCCTAAAGAATGCAGGACAGCCAAAGGACTTTCAAAGGAAAACAAACACCTCTGACATATTTTGCAAATTCTAATTATTGGAAAGCAAAGTTATCAGCTTGAAATTCACACCTATTTGATGTTCTAGGAAAGTTTTAAAAAGAAGAAAAATTCTACTTGTAGACAAAAACAGAATGAGAAAAGAATGAAGTTTAGGTATGAAAAGATTTGTCTTCCTACATTTTCATATTTTAATCTCAGATATTCCAAAAATGTAAGACATTTTTTTAAAATAAACACTATTTGTTTTCATGATATTTAATTGACTTGAGAGTGTTTGTGTGGAAACATTCTCTACCTTCTCTGATTAAAATATTTCACTTTGTCAAATTATTATTCTTAAGCGGCAAATACTACCTACATATCATTTTCATGAAAAATGCAAAAAATATTCTGTATTAAAGCTAAAACTCATCAAAATTTGATTTTAAATATTTAATTTATTTTTAATACTTGAAGGTTAAAGATATTAAGGGACTATTTGTACTTAACTTTAAAAAAAATCCTTATTTTTCTGACTTGGAAAGTAATATATATATATATTTTTTAATGAGCAGCCTATTCTGTGTTTATAACTTTATCATCTACTGAAAACTGAAAGTAAATTTATTCAATGCAGGGGGCTGGCCCAGTAGTGTAGTGGTTAAGTTTGCATGCTCCACTTTGGTGGCCCAGGGTTTGCGGGTTCAGATCCCAGGTGCGGACCTACACACCACTCGTCAAGCCATGCTGTGGCAGCGTCCCGTATACAAAATAGAGGAAGATTGGCACAGATGTTAGCTCATGGACAATCTTCCTCAAGGAAAAAGAGGAAGATTGGCAACAGATGTTAGCTCAGGGACAATCTTCCTCACCAAAAAAATAAACTTATTCAATGCAGTGTTTCTACAATGACTGGTGTAAGTAGATTCAGATGGGTTATCTTATGGTTATCCTAATTTAAACCTGTGATGATGGAAAGTTCTGCGGTTGTACCAGGTCTCTTACCATTCACCAATATCTAACTCATAATAAGAATCTAATCTGGGGCCAGCCCCGTGGCTTAGTGGTTAACTGAGCGTGCGCTCCGCTGCTAGCGGCCTGGGTTCGGATCCTGGGTGTGCACCAATGCACCCCTTGTCAGGCCATGCTGTGGCAGCGTCCCATATAAAGTGGAGGACGATAGGCACAGATGTCAGATGTTAGCCCAGGGCCAGTCTTCCTCAGCAAAAAGAGGAGGATTGGCATGGATGTTAGCTCAGGGCTGATCTTCCTCATAAATAAATAAATAAATAATAAAAGAATCAAATCTAATTTCACAGCTTGGTAAGAAAAATTTGCCCACCCTAGAGGAAAAGATAAATAAATAAACACTTCAATTAGCCTGAATCCCATTGCATCCTTGCTTCCCCATGGGACTGAATATGACAAGGTATTGTCCACTCTCCATGCTCCCAGTTTCATTTGTAATGAATACAGAGTGCGGATAGACCTACTCTGAGGGTCAGAAGATACTTGTTTGGTCTCACCACCAACTGACATTTTCTAACTTTGCTTAGGCCTATGTTGTTTCTATGGAAAGAAGAACTCCAGGCAACACAATCCCCGTTGTTCTGTATAGTATTAACTAGTTTCATATTGAACATTGTAAATTACACACCAACACAAACTTGGAGCTGTGTAAATAAATCTATTGGTCTTCTGACTGTCATTGAAAGAAAAGTGATGATGGAAGGAAGCTAAATAATATTGATGCCACTTACTTGGCATTTCAAATTAATATCTAGTCACATGAAAATTATTTTAAATCTTTATCTGTCTAAATTCTGTGCCAAGGTTTCTGATGATTTCTGAAGATAGCTCTCAGGATTATGTTTTTAAGCTACTAAATTGTTGTTATAATAGAAATTTCATTAAACCTGGGAAAGTTTTGGTGAGGTAGGCACTTTCTAGAAATACTGTAGATAGGGAAAATGGTGAGATCCTCCCCTGATGACTTATTGAGTGCAGTATAAGTAAATTAATCATTGTTGCTGCCTCTGACATGACAAAGCTGTTTGGCACAAATGAGGGCATATATAAAATTGATGGGCAATTTCTTTGGAATTACAATTGAGATAGAATGAGCTGCCAAGATTCCTTTTATGAAGAGATCTCACAAGCGTTCTCTTGGACTGAAATTCTTGTCAGAAATTGTTAAACACAGGCTCTGCTACTTGTTTAAAACACACATATCTAGAGTACACACACAGTTGAAATCAGCCAAGAAATGTCAGATTTCTATCCCTAGCTATCCTAAACAGAATCAATTCAAATAATATGGAAACAGCCCTGGGGTGGAATTAGGAGTCTTGAGCTGTTATATCAGCTAGACCTTTATCATTCACTGTGTGAACTTTGCTAGGATCCCAAACCTATCTGGGCTTCACTCTCTCATCTATAAAAGACAGGGTCTGGTTTAAGTCAATGCTTTTCCACCTCAGTCTGTTATAGGTTGAACTGTGTGCCCCCAAAATTCACATACTGAAGTCCTAACCCCCATTCCATCGGAATGTGATCTTATTTGGAAATAGGGTCCTTGCCGTTGTAATTAGCTAAAATAGGATGAGATCATACCGGAGTAGAGTGGGCCCCTTAATTTAATATAAATGGTTTCAATTTGGAGTGGCACAGAAAAATGGGACAACCAGTTAATCGAGAGGTGAGAAGACACATGTCAGTAAAATGCCAATTTCATTTTGCTAAATTAAGATCATGTTTTATGAAAAGTATGATTTAACTACTTTTTAATAATAGCGCAAATTTAAAAAGTGTTTTGGGGGTCACATTTATTTTAACTACTAAATAATCACAAGTTATATTATATAAAATTTTTTTTTGGGTAGGAGAAAAATCCTAGCATATTTAGACAAAGATAGAACTATACTGTTGTAGGCTGAAGAATGACCTCCAAAGATATTGAGGTTCTACATCTCCGGAACTTGTGAGTGTTGTCTTACTTGGTAAAAGGAACTTTGCAGATATGATTAAGTTAAGGATCTTGAGAAGATTATCATGGATTATCTCATTGGGCCCCAAATGTAACCACAAATGTCCTTATAAAAGGGATGAAGAGGGAGATTTGACTATGGAAAAAGAGACTGGTGTGATGCGAGGAAGAGGTTGTGAGTCCCAGAATGCAGGAGTCCTCCAGAAGCTAGAAAAAGGAAAAAAAAAAAATTCTCCTCTCACAGCCTGTAGAAGGAACCAGCCCTGCCGGCAGCTTGACTTTAGCCCAGTGGAACTGACTTCAGACTTCTGACTTCCAAAACTGTAAGAGAATAAATTTGTGTTGTTTTAAGCCACTAAAACTTAAAATGGCAAGAGGAAAGTAATACATATAGTGTTTCTCACCTTCTTCTCTTTGAATTGGGATTCTTTTTCCATCTTATATAATTCCCTCTCAGTCTAGGGCAATACAGGCAAGCTTTAGCCAGTTGACTCCAATTCTTTCCAATCCAGTGGGTTGCTTAAGAATGAATGATTCATTAATAGATAGGGCAGCTTTTCCTCTCTGTTCAACTGTGAAGGAGGCAGTTTTCCACCTATTTAACCCCAAGTACTGAGGGTAGATACATTCTGTGTATGTCATGAATTACCAGGAGCACTATGAATAAGAAATATGGGTATCATTGATATACTCAATATATAGTGACAAGCCACTACTATTAAAAGTGTCATTTACGTGGAGTGGTTTTGTGAGCCCTTTCAAATTATATTACTTATATTAGGTGTTGTACAAACAGAAGATTTAAAATTCTCTGAGCCATTGGACATATATTTATTGAAATAATAGCTTTCATTCTCTTTTCCAAGCTAAAAGTAAAAATTCCAAGCATTTTAAGAAATCTCATTAAATTTGGAATCAATGAAAAACACAGGTTACCCACCTAGTGATTGTCATTAATCAGAGTCAAAGTAGTTAAAGGAATATATTTCCAAAAAATGAAAAGCCATTTTCTGGCTTGACTCTCTCATTATTGTTGAAATGGCCATTGTAGCAGATAATTCTCCTGTGAAAGGGTAAAAGGAGATCAAGCTCATGCTATAATATTGTATTTTTAAAAATGGAGGGAACACTTTTATTCTGTTATTATAATAATATTAACACATTATGGCAGCAAAATGACGAAATACAAAGAAAGAACAGAACAAATGGATAAAAATCTATGATAAATAGAACGTTTTAAAAATAGGCAGAGGAAAAAAGACACATTACATAAAAGGAAAAACATACAATGACGGCAAACTTCTTGTTGGAAACAAAGCCAGAAGTCAATGAAACAATATTTTCAAAGTGATAAAAAACTATAGCAACACAAACTTAACAAACCTTCTCGAAAAGGTCCATTAATCTTTTGAAAATCTTTTGAAGGCAAAATAAAATTTGTCTCCAGCAGACTTGTACTACAAGAAATGTTAAAAGAAGCTCTTCGAGTGGAAAGCAAATGATAGCAGATGGAAATTAGTTCTATACGAGGAATGAAGAGTTAGGAAATGGTAAATACATGAAAATAGAAGATAATTTTCTCTTTATTCAATTTCTTTAAAAGATAGCTGTTTAAAGCAAAAATAACAACAATATAACAGGTGTTTTATGTTATATGTAGAAGTAGAAGGTATGATAATAGTACAAAAGATGGAAGAGGGTACTGAAAGAACGTTGCTAAAATATTATTCTTTAGAATAATATTGTTTAACATTGTTTAGAGGATACTGTCATAATTCAAAGATATTTATTGTAAGCATTAGAAAAATCATTAAATCACTAAAAGTACACCTTAAATTTATACTACATTATCATGAGAAAGCTGGAATGGCTTCATAAATTTTGCTCCAAGTAGATCTCAGAAAAAGGAATATTACTAAAGATAAGGAGACTTTTATAATGTTAAAACATCTATTAATCAAAAGAAATAACAATTCTAAATGTGTATGCCCTCAATAATAGTGTGTCAAAGTGTATGAGCACAACTAACAGAACTGAAGAAGAAATAAATAAATCTGCAATTATTATTGGAGATTACAACACTCTTCTCTCAATAATTTTAAAAATAATTAGACATAAATTTAGTAGGAGAATATGAGACCTGAATGGCACTATTAACCAAATTGACCTAATTGATATTTTTAGACCACAACACTCAACTATAGCAGAATGTACATTCCTTTCAGTTGAACATGTAACATTCACCAGGATATACCATATAACAGTTCATGAAACAAATCTCAAAAAAGTTAGACAAAAATAGAGTTAAATTATAATTTCTAACAGAAAGATACTTGGACAATCAACAAATATTTGAAGATAGGAAAAGCATTGTAAGAAAGTCCATGGCCCAATAGGTTAGCAACCACTTAAATACAAAAATCAAAGATCAAAGGAAGGAATTCACCAAAAGTAAATTTAACCTCATCACTGTAAACACACAGCCACAACACAAGATAGAATAAGGTATAACAAGAACGACTTAGAAGGGGAAGAGGAAAGTGATTGAATTGACTTAGTATAAGGAAATAGGAGGCCATCAGATAATGGACTATCTCATACACAAGATTTTTTACACAAACCTCAAGGTAACCACTAAACAAATAATCAAAACCAAATCACATATGATAAACAAAGAGAAAACTAGAAGAGTCAAAAGACAGAACAACCAAACTGAATTGGCAGTCTGAAACAAATGGGACAAGAAACAAAGGAAACGCAAAAGAACCAGAAAATAAGTGACAAAACAGCAACATTAATCCCTCATATATCAATAATTACCCTAAATGTAAATGGATTGAACTCTCCAATCAAAAGATACAGATTGGCAGGATGGATTAAAAAGCAGGACTCAACAATATGCTGCTCAGGAAACACAGCTCTAAAGACAAGCACAGGCTCAGAGTGAAAGGATGGAAGACAATACTCCAAGCTAATGGCAAACAAAAGAAAGCAGGTGTTGCCACACTCATATCAGACACAGTAGACTTCAAGAAAAAACAGGTGAAGAAAGACAAAGAAGGGAAATATATAATGATAAGAGGGACACTCCACCAAGAAGACATATCACTTTTAAATATATATGCACCCAACATAGGAGCACCAATGTACATAAAGCAACTATTAACAAACCTAAAAGGAGACATTAACAACAACACAATAATAGTAGGGGATCTTAATACCCCACTTACATCAATGGCTAGATCATCCAGACAAAAAGTCAATAAAGAAATAGTAGACTTAAATGAAAAACTGGACGAGATGGACCTAGTAGACATATTCAGAGCACTCCATCCAAGAACAGCTGACTACACATTCTTCTCAAGCACACATGGAACATTCTCAAGGATAGACCATATGTTGGGAAACAAAGCAAGCCTCAATAAATTTAAGAAGATTGAAATCATAACAAGCATCTTTTCAGACCATCATGCTATGAAACTGGAAATGAACCATGAAAAAAAAACTGGGAAAGTGACAAAAATGTGGAGACTAAACAACATGCTACTGAACAACCAATGGATCATTGATGAAATTAAAGGAGAAATCAAAAACTATCTGGAAACAAACTAAAATGAAAATATGCCATACCAAACCATATGGGATGCAGCAAAAGCGGTCCTGAGAGGGAAACTCATAGCGATACAAGCCCACCTTAACAAACAAGAAAGTCCATGGCTCGAAGAAATCACTAGGAATGTTAGAAAATATGTTGAACTGAATGATATTGAAACAAAATAATAAAATTTGTGAGATGAAACTAACACAGTGCTTAGAGGGAAATTTATAACTCAAAATATTTATATTAGGAACCATAAAGGTCTAAATCAGTGACATCTGCCATATGAAGCTAGAGAAGGAAGAACAAATAAAACTTTAGTTAGCAGAAGAAATGGCACACACCACACAAAAAGAAGAAATGACACAATAAAGTTAAAAGTGGAAATCATTAAAATAGAAAGCAGATGAAAGGAAAGCCAATGAAACTAAAACCTGTTTTTTATAAAAGATAATACTGATAAATATCTGTCTAGACTAAGAACAATAAAATAGAGAAGATCCAAATGACCATACCAAGGTTAAAGGGGGAACATCACTGTAAATTATAAAGATAACAAAAGAATAATTAGAGACTATTAAAAACAATCTCATGATAAATTGAGATTTTAAAAATAATCAAAAGAAACAAGGAAAACAAAATATAAATAATAAAGAACATTGGGAAACAAGTAAAATAATAGCAAGATGATATACTTAAACCAAAACATATCAGAAATTTCATTAAAAAAATATGGTCTAATTCATCGAGATTTGACAACCTGTGTGAAATAGAAACATTTGTTGAAAGACCCCATTACTAAAATTTATTCAAGAATAAATGCAAATCTTCACTGAGTGTAAGTATATTAAAGATAAGTATATTAAAGATATCGAATTCACAATTAAAAACCTTGGCATAAAGTTAACCTCAAATTCAGATAGCTTTACTAGAAAATTCTATCAAACATTTAAGAAAGAGATAACACCAATTCTACCAAAAAACCTTTCAGAAAAAAGAGGAGGAGAGATCATTTTCTAACTTATTTTATTAGGCCAGCATTATCCTAATAGCAAAACCAGACAGAGACATTATAAGAAGAGAAAACTAGAAACTAACTTCCTCGTGAATATAGATTCGAATATCCTCAGCAAAATAATAGCAACCTGAATCCAGCCAAGTGGGATTCATCCAAGCAATGAAAGCTCAGTTGACATTAGAAAACCAAATCAATTTAATTTACCACATTAACAGAATAAAGGAGAAAAGCCATATGACAATTTAAATTGATGCAGAGAAAGCGTTTTTCAAAATTGTAAACCCATTCATGATAAAAATTCTCTGAAAACTAGGGGGAAAACCCATCTATCAAGAAAAAAATTGCCGAATAGATGTTAGCTCAGAGCCTATCTTCCTCAGCAAAAAGAGGAGGATTAGCACGGATGTTAGCTCAGGGCTGATCTTCCTCACAGAAAAAAAAAAAGAAAGAAAGAAAAAATTGCTGACATCTACATAATGATAAAACACTGAAAGCTTTCCCTCTATGATTGCGAGCAAGGCAACTAGATTGGATATCCATTTGAAAAGAAAAAGACAAAACAACTTTGATCTTTATCTCATATCAGACCCCTCCCCTGCAAAAAAACCTTCTAAATCATATTTAAAAAAACTAAGTTAAAACTGTAAAACTTCTCTTAGAAAACATAAGATATTATTTTTGCAAAATCACGTTAGGCAAAGATTCTTAAATAGTATGCAAATCATAAAAGACAAAAAAACATTAAATTGAATATCAAAATTTAAACTTCTGCTCTTTAAAAGCCATAATTAAGAAAATTAAAACACAAGCATTTACAATACTTATTTTAGCTGAAAAACTGGTATCCAAGAACATATATATTTTATCTTCTACAGCTGAAAAATAAATAAGCAAACAACCCAATTAAAATTGTTCAGAGGCTGGCCCTATGGCATAGTAGTTAAGTTTGGTGCGTTCCACTTGGGTGGCCCGGGTTTGCAGGTTCCAATCCTGGGCACGGACTTAGACCACTCATCAGCCATGCTGTGGCGGTGACCCACATATAAAGTAGAGGAAGATTGGCACAGATGTTAGCTTAGGGCTAATCTTCCTCAAGCAAAAAAATGAGGAAGATTAGCAACAGATGTTAGCTCAGGGCTAATCTTCCTCAGCAACAACAACAAAAAAAAATCAAAAAAACAACCAAGGGATATTATGAAGTTATTTTTACAGTGATACAACTGTTCTACTGATTCTGGTATTGATTATACAACTGTATTCCTTTGTCAAAACTCATTGAACTTACAGCAGAGCAAGTAAATTTTACTTTATTTAAGTTGGTCAAAATATTTGAATAGGTGTTTCCAAAAAGAGATATGTAAGTCAATAAGCACATGAAAAGATATTCAATATCATTATGATTAGGAAAATGCAAGTAAAAACCACTGTACGTCCACTATAATGGCTAAAATTAAAAAGACTAAAATTACCTAGTGTTGTCAAAAATGTTGTGAAGCAACTGGAATTTTCATTCACTGCTGTTCAAAACAGGAAATTGTATAACCACTTGAGAAAACAGGCAGTTTCAGGCCAGCCCTGTGGCTTAGCGGTTAAGTGCATGCCCTCTGCTACTGGCGGCCCGGGGTTCGGATCCTGGGTGCAACCTGACGCACCGCTTCTCTGGCCATGCTGAGGGCACGTCCCACATACAGCAACTAGAAGGATGTGCAACTATGACATACAACTATCTGCTGGGGCTTTGAGGAAAAAAAGGAGGAGGATCGGCAATGGATGTTAGCTCAGAGCCAGTCTTCCTCAGCAAAAAGAGGAGGATTAGCATGGATGTTAGCTCAGGGCTGGTCTTCCTCACACACACACACACAGAAAATAGAAAACAGGCAGTTTCACATAGAATTGCATATATACTTACCACATGACACAGTAGTTCAACTTACAGGTATTACTTAAGAGAAGTAAAAACCTATATTCATGGAAACTCGTATGCTTAAATAATCATAGCACCCTTATTCATTATGGTCCCGATGGTCACTGGGGAAACAACCCAATGTCCATGGATTAGCAAATGGATAAACAAATTGTGGTATATCTATACAATGGTATACAGCTCAGCAATCAAAAGCAACAAGCTACTTGTATTTATACAACATGGATGATTCACTAAAATATTATGCTAATAGAAGCCAGATGCAAAAAAGTCCTCACAGTAAAATGTCATTTGTGTGTTAGACTAGAAATGGAAAAACTAATTTATAGATTAGTGATTGCTAGGAGGCCAGGGGTGGGTGAGCGGAGTAGGATGTGGGGCTTGGGGGATGGTGACTACAAAAAGGCACAGGAAAACTCTGGGTGATGAAAATATTCTAGGGCTGGCCCCATGGCTTGGTGGTTAAGTGCGCGCACTCTGATGCTGGTGGCCCGGGTTCGGATCCCGGGCGCGCACCGAGGCACCACTTCTCCGTCCATCCTGAGGCCGAGTCCCACATACAGCAACTAGAAGGATGTGCAGCTATGACATACATCTATCTACTGGGGCTTTGGGGGGAAAAAATAAATAAATAAAATCTTAAAAAAAAAAGAAAATATTCTATATCCTGATTGTGGTGGCAGTTATAGGGATGTATACTTTCGTCAAAACTCATCAAACTGTACGCTTAAAACAATTACATTATACTGCATGTGTATTACATAGCTTAATAATATTGATTAAAATAGCATCTTGGGGTTTTTTGCATGCTTTGTATGTTTCAATAGACCTATCTGTCTAAATATACAAAAGATGCAAAAATCCAAAACGCTATTTTAATCAGTATTACTAAGGTATGTAATACACATTTCTATCACAGAAATGATACATAGTTTTTTACATTTAACGATATTGAACACTTACTTCTAAGTTTGTTAATCTAATTTTCAGTATTTCCATAATAGAAACTGAAAAAATTTAGTGTCTTATATACTAATTTTTTCCCTGTCTCTGCTACTCTGGCAAAGGGAACTATGAATGATATTTAACCAATGCACTTTCTGCAATGGCTCCAGTGAATAGCCACCCACACTAAAGTGTAACTGAGCGTGAACCTTTAAAATCGTTCACAGGATGAAATATCACAAACATGTTCTGTCATAAACAAGTTCATACTCACTGGATAAAATGGGGTATGTGTCAATGCTATTGTCTTAAAGGAAAGCCAGATACAGAGACCTCTAAAGTCCCCAGGAAATCCTGTGTTTTGGACAGCCTTGTTTTGAGCAATACGCACGGAGTGACATGTTCTTTCTCCACAGAGTTGAAGCCCAGTTGAAACTGGATGACGGCCAGTGCCTCCTGACAATTGAAAAGCAGTAAGATGAAGGGGAGGGCAATGGAATAGCCAGTCATCTGCTTTCAAAGAGTATTTGAGATGGGTTTTTATAAGATTTCAGCTTGCTGTAGGCGTCAGTCCTTGTACAGGCACTGGGACGTATTTGTTCTATTGCTGGTTTTGTTTTTAGAAAGTGTTCTAACATTTTCATAAACGCATCATAGATTTAGTGACTAGAGAAGAACAAAGGGAAATCGGGATTGTGGCTGTCTTGGGGCATTGGGTTTATAATGTTTTATTGATGTTATGAATATAGATTTAGATGTTAACACCTATCCGAGAGAAAACAGCAAACAAATAAGCACAGTCACCTCAAAGAACAAACATCAGGCTGGTCCTGCTCCTGGGAAAATGACTATACTTTAAAACCCATTTAAAGCCATTCTCCTCCTATTCTGATTGAAAAATAGATGAGATTTTAAAGATAAGCAAAATCTTACATCAGTGCTAGATGCTACTGAAGAAACATCAAAACGCACAAACTTGGGGAAACTTTTGCCACACACAGTGTAGATTCAACTAGATTAAAGAACAATTTCTAGAAAGTATTTGTCAAAGAATGGCTTAGCCTTCTGAAACAGAAAAAATTTGAAGGATATTTTGGACCAGACAAACATTGACGATTGGAGGGATAAGTGCTAAAGATGGAGAAGGAATGAGATAATGACAGAAAACTTGCCTTAATTTGGCAGAATGAAAGAGGAGAAGTCGTGGGTCACAGGAACCCAGAAAATTGTAAATATTACAGGTAGGTGAGGATACCATTTCAAAGTGAGTAGGTGCTGGTAGCCTTTGATCCAATATGAAGTCCCCCAGAACAGTAAGGCCCTTGCCAGTGTTCTTGGCATTGGGGCTTTGGAGTTGTGTTTCCTTGGGGCCAGTTAGTGTCATTCTTCACAGACACAATGCTTATCACTTTAAAGGAGACCAAAGAAGTGCCGGACCTCAGAACTGCTTCCTGCTTGCACAGGACTCCTGACCTGTAACTCATTTTTATGCACAAGCCAAGGCCCACATCTTTGGTAGCAAAAAGAAGCAGGGACAGCAATTAAGGGACCATGATGTCACCATTCCTATCATATTTTAAATAATCATCACCCTGAGAGAGGGCTCTACTTTTTTCATAGTACTGGAATTCCCTTCCAGGTAACAGTAAAGTAAACTTGATGCATGCCATATTTAGTGTGTTTACACTGATTCAACAAGCTACCTGGAAACACAGAAGTATGCACTAACTTAAGGTCCAGGAACAAGAATGCTGTATATTCTTTCAGTTTTTTTCTTTTTCCTTGCTGAAGAAGATTCACCCTGAGCTAACATCTGTTGCCAATCTTCCTCTTTTTACTTGAGAAAGATTTTCCCTGAGCTAACATCTGTGCCAATCTTTCTCTATTTTGTATGTGGGTCGCTGCCACAGCATTGCCACTGACAAGTGGTGTAGGTCCATACCCGGAAATCGAACCTGGGCCACTGAAATGGAGTGTGCCAAACTTAACCACTAGGTCATGGGGTTTTTCTTTCTTTCTTTTTAAATTATTTTTCTTTCAGTTTTTAATTTACCTTCCATGAGTACGCTATCTACGTACATCTTAAATCCTTTCCAAGGTGAATCTAGCTAAAAACATCTCTACTGTTGAATTAGTAGCAAACACAGACCATCAAGGAAAATGCTGACAAATCTGTTCATCAAAACTTGAAAATTCTGTAATAAAAAGATATCATATAAAAAGATTAAAAGATAAACCAAAAAAGGATTATATATAGAATTTTAAAAATCTTCTAAATCATAACCAACATGGCCTTAACATTCTCCTTTCCCCTCAGCTTGACAAAACTTCAGACAGGTTTCTTCCTGACTACAGGCCCCTAACCTCCCTTTTCTTATACCTCACCCATAATGGTCTCCAGTATTTTCCCACTAGACCATCCCAGGGCTTCAAAACTTCCCTATTTTGTTTCAGTAGAGTTGAGATCAATTTCTCTCCTCTGTTGGAATAGTCTTGAACAAAGACTTTCTTAGCTGTTTAACTTGTCCAGTGAAATTTATCTTTTACAAACCAATAAGAAAAAGATAAATGTGCAGTAGAAAATGATCAAATGACTTCTTCCAGAGAAAGTGTGATTGCTAATAAGCATAAGAAATGATGCTTAGTTTCACTAGGGAAATGCAAATGAAAATGACAGTGGCATACAATTTAACAACAATCAGATTAACAAATTTAAAAAGTCTGAGGATAGGGGCCAGCCTGGTGGCGCAAGTGGTTAAGTGTGCGCGCTCCGCTTTGGCGGCCCGGAGTTCACAGGTTCGGATCCCGGGCGTGCACCGACACACCACTTGTCTAAGCCATGCTATGGCAGTGTCCCATATAAAGTGGAGGAAGATGGGCACGGCTGTTAGTTCAGGGCCAACCTTCCTCAGCAAAAAAAAAAAAAAAAAGAAAAGGAGGATTGGCATAGGATGTTAGCTCAGGGCTGATCTTGCTCACAAAAAAAACAAAAGTCTGAGGATATAAGTAACATACCCAGTTGATTTTAGGGTAAATAAGTACAATTATTTTATGAGTAACTTTACAATATTACATTAAGGTGTAGAAGCTCATATTCTAAAGTCCAGCAATTTTACTAGTAGGTATGGACACTAGAGAAATTCTCACACATATAAAATGTAGCCCAGAAGAAATATGCAAGGAAATTTACTGAAGTATTGTTGATAATAGCCAAAAAATGTAAAAAATCTGAATGCCTATTAATAGAATAATGGATTTCATACATTCATAGATTTGAATATTGTACTGTAGTTAAAATCAGCTACATTTACTAATACAGAGTTTGCAAAAGATAAGAATTTTAAAAAATTAAGAAAGATAATTGCATGATAATAAATATATGAATTTTAAAAATCTGCCAAGCAATACTAAATAATATTCACAGATATACACATATGTGTAAAACTATAAAAAACATTTATGAAAATTACAACAAATAAATTTATTACGGTAGCGATTTAACATTGGTGAAGCAGAATGGGAAATAAGAGGTTTCAATGATCTTACGTAAATAAATGAAGAAGACCTAAATAACCTTGCTATAGAAAGGAAGTCAGCCACATAAGTTGCATTTGGCAGAGACTCAAAGGAAGACAGAGGACTGGGAAAGACTTATGCATGAGAAAAAGAGAAGGTTTCAGGTATGCCCTAATTGGAAGCTGTTGGCATTGGGAAGCTGGATGCGGGCTGACTAAAATTGGGGCATCCCATGTAATTGGTTAGGGGAGGATATTTCGCTTTTTCCAGTTGGTCCTAAGTTGGATATGGGGTCAAAAATTAGGGAGGTTATCAATTATTCATCAAGTCCTGGCCATCTGAGGCCACTTGCTACAGGGGTTATTGTTTGGTTTCTTGGTCTGGTTGCTGCAGATAGTGGTTTGGCTTTGTGGGCTGGTTGCTGAAGGTTGCCAGTCAGAGTTCTGTTTTTATAGATGGTCTGACCACTGTTCATTTGTCTATTCAGTCTATCAATCTTTAAAGTCTTATTTATTAAGGGAGGCTCACACTATTCATGTAAGAAAAAGCATAATTCAATGGACAAGTACTTAAAGTGACAAGAAGTATAATTTTATATTAATAAAAAATAAAATCTGGGGCCAGCCTAGTGGCATAGTAGTCAAGTTCAGTGTGCTTGGCTTCACTGGCCCAGGTTCGCAGGTTTGGATCTCTGGCGTGGACCTACACCACTCATTAAACCATGCTGTGGCGGTCACCCACATACAAATTAGAGCAAAATGGGCATAGATGTTAGCTTAGGTCCACTCTTCCTCAAACAAAAAGAGGAAAATTGGCAACAGTTGTTAGCTCAGGGCCAGTCTTCCTCACCAAAAAATAAATAAATAAAGTCTAAAATTAAGATATTATAACTATGTATATTTTGGTATTTTTGGCATGTGCTGAAGGTTATCACTTATATTATATGCTTATACATATAAACACAATTCCTAAGCTAAAATTATATGTGTTTCCAAAATAGTGATTTTCAAAACATACAGCTCAAGATATTTTGATACTCGTAATGCACATTATATGATTCAAAATAAAATTTTATTGACATATTTTCATAACTGAGCATTGTAATTGGGGCTGGACAATGCAAGTAATGTATTTCTCAAACATTGTTTTCTTTTATCATCAATATTTCAATTTATGGGGCAAAAATCTGTGATATTAAATATTATGAAAAACTGTTAGACAAATGATCGTTTTGTCCCTCAGCTAGTATAGTATGAGTGTTGGTATATAGCAGAAACTTTTCTAAAAAGAGAAATAGAAAATTCTGGTGTAATAAATACTACTTTTAGGGGTCAAAGCTATCTATTTGTAAAATGGGTGTTTCCTTGAAAGAAATCATATTATTATCAGGCTGAAAAACAAGTATTACTTCATATCTGGTAGAGTATTACAGCCCCTTTTGATTTCTTACTTTGATTTCATTTTGATGTTACAAACTTTCCTTAGAGAAGAAATGGCAGGGGTTGTTATTTGAGGAAACCGTTATATTTTATAGAAGAGCTGACTGCTTTGAGGAAGAGGCATATGGATTTACTAGTTGTCTGGCTTTTTTCTTGGAATCTTTCTCAGATGCTTGGTATGATTGAAAAGATAACTATGGATGATTGCTATTAGTCTTTTGTGAAATTTTGTGGGTTCCATTTTTAGGGGGACAGTGCCCTAGTCATCCAAATGGTATTAACAGGGATTGAAAATTATCTCCTTCCCACTCACTCAGCTTCAAAATCAGGTCAGGTTGTTCTGTAAATGAAAACCCAACTGAAGCTGTTTCTCTTATCCTCTTCTTTGGCTAAATCAGGATTCTAGACTTCAAAGCTAAAAATGTAGTCTTTTTCAGGAGCAATACAATCAGTGCAGACAAAGTAAAATGTTTGGATCAGCCTCTTCAAACTTTGAAACTAAGATGAAAAGATCCATTTTAAATTCCATGGACAGTGAAATGTCATACTAATCATGAAAATTTGACCCATAGGAACAATTTTCTTTGACGACTTTGTTTTAAGAGCAGTGGGCTTAGTCATGCAGTCATTAAACTGAGATAACTTGAATTGTTTTGCTTTAAAAAAGGCAGTAGATAGTATCTACAGGTCCATTCAAAAGTTGGGCACCTCTCTATGAATATGTGTCCCTTTTGCATTACAGTTGACTAGCGAAAATCTTCTAAAATTTGTTTTAAAGGACAATTTATATCCCCGTGCACCATTGCTGAGTGCCTGTCTTATAAATCTAAAGACTGACCACATGTCTATTTTATCCCGTGTAGAAAAAAACAAAAAAAAAGACATCTTTTAAATTAATATGTTGAGTGTCTTCTAAATCTCAGGGAAATATGAGGAATAATACTTTAAAAAACACCCATGTCCTCAAGAATATCAAGTTCAGTATGGAAGACAAATTCACAAATTCATAGTTCATAAACTATAGACTATAATATTGTAAGTGCTATCCTAGAGTTTATGGTACCACAGATAAGAAAATAATCAACTCTCTAGGAGAATTGATTAAGGCACTGCAGGGAAAGCAACTTTTAACATTAATTTGGAATTATGAAAAAGAGCACAATAGACAAAGAAAAAAAATATTTAGGCAGAGGCAAGAGAATGGTCCAAAAAGCATGAAAGGACACAGTGTATTTGAGGAAGTTCAGCTTGGCTGGGGCATAGAACCTAACACTGACGATACATTGTGATGAACCTTTCATGACGTGACAAAGAATCTGAACACTGGCTTGTAGGCAATGAGCAGCCTATAAACATGAACTTATTTTGAATTTATTTTGGTTTACCTTTTGAAAAGATAATTGACAGCTGTGCCATGAGCTATGAGTGGAGAATGAACTATGAGAAGGAGAAATAGGCGGCAGGAAGTTGTTAATGAGGCTGCTTCAGCAATGAATAATCTAATTCAAAAGCCTATTACATAAGGAGAAAGTAAAGAATCCAGCTTCTATTTCTGAAGCAGCAGTTAAAGATCGATTAGTCTGAATAGGAGAGAAAAAGTTGGAGATTAAGATTCTAGTTTAGATAAGAACAGTAGTACAAATACCGTCATGCACCACATAATGATATTTTAGTCAATGCCAAACCACATATACAAAGGTGGTCCCATAAGATTAGTGCCTAGGTGTGTAGTAGACTATACCACCTAGTATGGTGTAAGTACACTCTGTGATGTTTGCACAATGACAGAATTGCCTAATGATGCATTTCTCAGATGTATCTCTGTCCTTAAACGACCCATGACTGTAATCAAAATGGGAGATATTATAGGAGGAGCAATTGAGGAGGCTGGGACAGAGAATGAAAGTAGAAATAAATGAGATCTTTGCACCCATGGTGATTTTGAAATTCCTAAAGGACGCTCGTTAGAGTTAGACATACAGGTCTAGGTCTTGACCCATAAATTCAGTAGTTGATATTCTGTCAGCGGAGGAGCTCACCCAGGAACAGTATCACAAATGAGAAGAAGAAAGGTCAAGAATAAAACTCTAAAGAGCTAAAACATTTGAAGGCATGTGGAAGAAGAGGATTCAAAGAGGAATACTAAGAAAAAATCATACAATTAAAAGTTGTCACTGGTGATGATAGTGTTCTAAAAGCCAAAAGAGATCATTTCCAAAAGTTCACAGTCATGTCTGTCAAATGACAGCACAATGTTGCCATATTAATACTTTCATGGATGTTTTGCTAATTTTTGTTATTTTGTCAACCAGTGAGAATTATATACTAAATAAGATTTCCCTTACTATCATAAGGTCTTTTTCTTTTATTTTGCACAAACAATAAAATAAATGTTGCATTTAACAACATTTTCGTTTCTTTTTGGTTTTAATTTAGCTCTGTGTCTGTTATAGGTTGCATTTGACTGCGAGTAACAGAATACCAAAATATCATGGCTTAAACACTCAAGGATTTAATTTCTCATGTTAAAAAAAGAATGAATGTAGCCCTCTCTGGTCTGCTACATTAGCTTGATGGTATCTTCGATCTGTCCCTTTCATCTAATAGCATTTTTCACCGTCTTACCACGTAGCTTTCATTCTCAAGTTCAAGATGGCTGCTGAAGTTCTGGTTATCACATATGTGATGCCAGTCTAATGAAAAAAAAGAACAGAAGGGTAAAAATGATGCTCCTCTCAATTGAGTCAGATCCTTGGAAAGAACCATCCCAGAATTCCTTCCCAACCCTTAGGTTTACTTGACCACATCTTGCTTCTGTGGGGATTGAAAATGTAGCCTTTATTTCTACCAGCAATGGACCAACATGAAACTTGGAGTCTGGTAAACAAAATGGATATTTTACTAGCTATCTTTGCCACAAGCTCGTAATATATGGAAGAGTTTGGCTAGTTTGAAAATGTATAAAAAATATTTAAATGTGGTTCCTTCCTTTCATCAAGTAACTGATAGTCAAATAATAGAAAATCATATGTAAAAACAAAATATAGAAACAGTATTTTTGCCATTAAGAAGGAATGTACAAAGTGCAATGGGATGTAGTGGAAAAAGTGATCCCTGGTAGAATGCATATTTTTCAGACGGCTAAGACTGAGGCAGGACACAGAGGATGGAAGACTTTTATGTGCAAAAGAAATGACCTGTGATAAAGCACCAAAAATAGCACTGTGAGGATAACACTGGGCGTCAGAGATTGAAAGAGCAACTTAAAATCCACATTGAAAACTTAGAAAGGTTAACTTATAAATAGAAATTTAGGCATTTGGGTACCTGGAAGTTCTAGGTCCTGAGTATCAGCTACTGAGGAATTTAACATGAAAGCTGTTCCCCAAAACTGCAAGACAAATTCTTTAGTAAAGTCCTGAGTGGCAGCTGTATTTGGTTTGTTAATTTCCTAGACCTCTATGCTTCTCTAAGGAATAAATTGCTACAAGCATTGTACCAAAGAGGAAGAGAAGGAAGCCCGCTGCTTTACGAATCTTCAAGTATTCAATTTAGATAAGTTTATTGTTTGAAGAGAATTATTAAGTTAATTACACAAGGAGGCGATTAGATTGAAGTGGCTCTCAGGCTGTGGAGGTCTATGGAAGCAAACTAAAGTTTGACTGGAAATGCCTCCAAGTTACAAAATCAAAATGCTAAGGACAACCAATCACAAATAGCCAACTAGGCTTTAAGCTATAGCCAATAAATAATTTCCCTTTATTTGCTTCCACACTTTCTCCATACAGAATAAGTCTTTCACCTGGCTCCTGTCCTCAGAATGCTCCTAATTACTTCTGGTTTGGTGCTGCCCAATTCAAATTGGTTTTTGCTCAAATAAACTCTTAACATTTTTAATACGCCTCAGTTTATCTTTTAACAGGATGACATACAAAATGTATTTTAGGTGTATATTAAGTTTTATCCCAAATGAAGATATTAGAGAAATTTAAAACACTTGCTTGAAATGATTGATGTTTAATCAGATTTTTTTGTAAAATGTGCAATTTGGTTTTCTGAATTATTTTATTTATAGACCCTTGTACTCTAATAATTGTCATTAAGTGTTTTATTAAATTATTGATTTTCTGATGTTATTTCATGAATTACATATTTCTATCAGATGATAATACTAGCATTTACATTTACTAACTTAACCTCACAAAAACCCTCTGTAATAGATACCATTATGATTAAAATTTTACAGACACAAAAATGTAAAAATTGTATGGTCTAACTTTTCCTGTCAGGGAAAAGGGAGATGAACTTTCTAAATATGGTAATTATTAACTATTGATAAACCCTGCCACTTATCACATAGACTACGATAGGATATTCTATAGGAAGAAGAAAGTTATTTCTTTCCGTGAATTAGTTTTATTTATAAAACCAATTTCAACCATTCTTTCAAAATCCAAAGATACAAAGAGTTACATAATGATGAAATCAGCATAGGCTTTTTTTTTTTTTTTTTTAAAGATTTTATTTATTCATTTTTTCCCCCCAAAGCCCCAGCAGATAGTTGTATGTCATAGGTTCACATCCTTCTAGTTGCTGTACGTGGGACTCGGCCTCGCGCTGGACGGAGAAGTGGTGCCTTGGGGCGCGCCCGGGATCCGAACCCAGGCCGCCAGCATCAGAGCGCGCGCACTTAACCGCTAAGCCACAGAGCTGGCCCAGCATAGGCTTTTAAATCTCGATTCTGGGAATCAAAATAGTGCTTATCCAAACTGGTTTATGGAGCTCTAACTTATCTCTCCTATGTGCCTTTTTCCTGGAACATTTTGCCTATATTGAGTAGCCCTCTTTACTGACTGAGGCAGTGGAGTCCAGAAGCCCTGTGCTTATGAAGTGGCACACGTTTGGTATCATGGGCTGTTTTTGTCAATAAAACATGAGCAGCCTTCAAGAAGCTGATGCAAACTCTAGAGAATGAAGATGCGCATGGTACGCACAACTGAACTCAGCAACTATTTGAGGCATTGCAAGTGAAGAAGAAAAGAGAAAAACAAAGCCACAAGACTAAAAACGACATCAACATTTTTTTTTAGCAAGGCATCTGGGGACTAGCTCTCAGTCTCAAGGAGGTGATGGTAGCCTTATTTGTAGCTGCCGATTCTACTTTGTTCCCTTCCTTTCTGATTCCGCTACATATCCAGAGACCTTCGATGCTTCAAAAGAAAATTGCTTCACTTATTGACTCAAGGTGTGATGTGGCAGCAAATTCAACAATAGATTTTTACCCTCCCCCTGTTGGGACCATTAAAACTTCAAAATAAAACTGCTTTAAATAGAACATACCAATTTCCAAGATATAATTTTTCAAAAAATTGGAATGTTGCTGAAACAATTTACCTGACATCAGGGTATGCTAGAGTAGATTTTTCTTACTCTCCGTCTAAGAGTGTTAGTTAATTAAGAACCTGTAAGGCAGTTAGGTGTAGAAAATGATTTTAGACTTGGAGCATGAATTTTGGAGTCAGGTGAGCAAATAAATTTTTGCTCAACTATGTAATATGTGCTCTTAAATCCTTTCTATTTCTGGTGCTTGATGAAATGCAAGCAACACTTTGCATGATGGTTATGAGGATTAAAATAGGTCATGGGTAGAGAACTTGGATCACACAGATTCTCTATAAATAATACCTATGATGACTATTTGTAGTGTTATATTAGCGTGGTAACCTTAGATAGATCTTGGAAACTATTTCTTAGGACACTTCAAATAAACATCTATTCTATCTACCCTGTGCCAGATATTGTATTACCTGCTGGAGTTCCAGAGATAGAAAAGATCCAGCCCCTTTAATTGAAGAGAATTCACTCTAATGGGGTAGGCAAACAAATAACCAGATTGTTTTACCATAATTTGTAAGTGTTAAGATCAAAGTAATCAAATGGACCATGGAATTTCAAAATACTTGGATTATTTTTGCCCCCCAAAGTTCCAGGACATTCAGTGGCCACTCCATCTCTGCCTCGCTTGTTGGTTTCTCCTTATTCCCTGGGGTCCTTAGTCCTTTTCTTTTCCCTTTCCGTGTTCTCTTTTTCAGGATCTAGGGATGCAACAAATTTCATGGATTTTAAAAAGCATTTATGTGCTGATGACTCCCAAAATTACAGATCCAGCTCAAACCTCTCCCCTATATTCTAAACCAATATAGCCTACTGTTTATTTCACCTATCTGTTTATATAGCTAATAGGTGTTCAAACTTAACAATATTTAAAATTGAGCTTCTGTTTTACCTTTTAAAATATGCTCCTTTCACAGTTGTTTTCAGTTCAGTAAATGGCAGATCCATTCTTCCAGTTCCCTCATTTAAGAGTTGCCAATACACCATCAGTGGAGAAAATGGCATAATTTAGATAAACTTAATTCATATATTCGTTTCAAATTCCCATTTTTTTTGCTATTATAAATGGTTCTGTAACTTATGATGGTCCTACAGAGCAGGATAATAAAACTTCTCTTCTATTTTAATAGAAATATACATGGGCATTAGTCAAATTACTAAGGGATACCTTCTCATATTATTAAAAAGCCATATATAAATTACAATAGAAGAATTTAGAAGTTGACTTGCTGCTCCCGCTCCGTATCCCTAGACTTGAGTATGTGGGAGGGGATATTAAGCAAATAGAGGGCGCAGGTGCATAGTGAAATTTCTAGAAATCTCTTTGTCTAGTGAAAATTGGGTGGTTGAAAGAACTATGTAAAATTTTCTTGCCACAAAAAATTCCATGGCCAATATCCATACCTTCAACCTTGTTTGGAAGAAGTCTCTGAATGCAGCAGCTGAAAAGTATCTAAGAAATGTTAGTTGTTTCAGAAATAAAAACTTAGTTCTCTCAGAAATAAGATAATAGAGAGCATCCAGAAAAGAGGGCAACTCTAACGGAACAGGGCATTTTCTAAGAGGAGCAAACCCTGGTGAGGCATATTTAAGAGAATTCTAAAAATGAAAGCGAGGAAACCAAATCTACCTACTGTGATTTCCCACGGCCTCAGGGGAGGCATAATTTTCCCCTATTGTTTGGTAATTTTAAAAAATGTAGTATACAAGCAGTTAATATCCAGCCTTCAAACTATAAATGTGAGAAGTCCTGCAAAAGGCTCAAATAAAGTAAGAGGGAAGCTGCTAACCCTTTATTTGAGCCAAGAGGTAGCCCAAAGAAAGCTATCTTTTTAAAAACTGAGTAGCTTGTAAGGAAAATAAAAAACACTATGCAAAAATACTATGAAAAATGAATGTAAGAAACAAAAGGAAGGAAAGAGGGGAAGAAAGGAAGAAAGAGAAAGAAAAAAAGGAAGAGAGAAGAGAAGATGGAAAAATGTAAAAGACATTCTAGAAGGTGTACCACTGTAAAAAGGAACTTGTTCTAGAACAAATTCTTTCACACTTTTTGTTTTTTCTAGAACAATTTCTTTCACACTTTTCAAGAAACATACTACATCAAGACAGCAGAATAAGATAAAAAGAGAAATTCTGATTTTTGGAAACAAATTAGGATTTTAATAAAACAACTAGTTCATAACTAATGTATAAGTTGGAAAAAATACTGAACAGAATAGATACAACTGAACAACAAATTGGTGACAGAGTAGACTGAGAAAATCTCAAAAAGTGCAAAAAAAAATATAGATAATATAAATTAGAGGAAAAAATATATACTCAATATATTGCTAATCAGATACTAATAGAAAGTAGAAAGAATTACAACAAAAAACCAAACACTTGAGTCAGAAAAGTATCAAAAAAATAATAGAAGAACAATTTCTTTAAATGATTAAAAACAATGACATTTTAGATTGAAATGGAGCATTTCTTTGATATTCCTAGGCATGTAACTCAACCACAAACATAAAGCAAGATTCATGCAATAATCTAGACTGAAAGTTTTAATTGCTTACAAATGAAAAGAAGCTTCTTTCAACTCCTTAGCATTGCTCATTGTTAGAAGATAAATAAGCAATGGCTATATAAGTAAAATGTAAACAAATTGTAGAAAAATAATATAGAAACATTCTCAGATATACGAAAAGTTAGGGAATTTATCATATAGGAGTCCACCTAGAATAAATTCGTGTTGAAAAGGACTGCTTTCCAAAAGAATAATCAAAATGAAAATTCAAGATACAGAAAGCCACTGAGTAAAATAACTGGTGAGAATTTTAATTATTAAAATGTAAAATTAAAATTGTGAGAATTCAAATACATATATTTACATTAAGTTCAAAATTGTAGCCTGAGTACTTGCTAAATCTCACAAATCAAACATAGCAATAATAGAAAAATATAAAAATAAATACATAACCATCTTGAAAACAAAGGAGGAAATATTTTGTGGACCAGAAAGGAATAGATTGTATAGCTTTCATCCCATCACAAGAGTAAGAAAAGGAACACAAACTGAATCAATTCAATAAGCCACTAAATGAAATTTTTTAAAAGCAAGTTAAAAAAATGAATATGATAGCAGAAAAATATCCAAATATATTGACAATCAAAATAAATGTTAATTAGTTAAACATGTATGTTAATAGATTCTAAAAATGGATATTTTTTCATCATCTATATTCTATTTGAAGCAGTATATCCAAAACAAAAAGATAAAGAATGTTTAAAAATATAAAATGAAAAAATACATGCAAATTCTCACAAACATTCCATGTTTATCAATATTAATATCAGACATACTTGAGAGTTTGTATATAAAAGTGTTATTTCAGTCAGTAGTGACATAATCATTTATTTAATAAAGAAAATTAGGTCTCCATATGGAAATATTAATATGCATTATATTTATATTCAAGACCCTAATAATTTTAAACCTTTAAAATTATCAGAAGCAATATAGAAAAAATATTTTTTAGATTTTCAAGTATGGAGGAAAATTTACTTAAAACTCAAATGGCAAAACCTGTAAGTAAAACTATTACTTAAATTACTACATCAATATTAAACCGTACTGTGCAACTTTCAAACATCAGAAAAACTGATAAATGGCAAGCAACAGGTGGAAAAGAAATATTAATTTTATGTATATAATGCTTAAGGATAACATTCAAAATATGTGAAGAAAACATACAAAAATCCGAGAAAGTCAAATAATCCAGAAGGAAAAAGAGAAAAGTTTATGAACAGGAAATTCACTGAAGAAAACAAGTAAATTGAAAGTACACTCATTAAAATACAGCTGATGTAATTAGAATTAAGAAAAAAGCACAATGGGCCGGACCTGTGGCTTGGCGGTTAAGTGCGCGTGCTCCGCTGCTGGCGGCCTGGGTTCGGATCCCGGGCACGCACTAACGCACCGCTTCTCCGGCCATGCTGAGGCCGCATCCCACATACAGCAACTAGAAGGATGTGCAGCTATGACATACAACCATCTACTGGGGCTTTGGGGGAAAAATAAAAAAAAATTAAAAAAAAAAAAAGAAAAAAGCACAATGAAAATACAGATATGCTACATTATTTTCACTCATAAAATTGGTACACTTTTTCTTAATGCTTGAAAATCAATTATTGGTAAGGTTAGATAACCTCATACTTAGCGAGATGTAAATTGACAGATATGTTGGAAGGTATTTGGGCAATATGAATTTTAAAAAGTAAGGTACAACATAGATATCTGTCTAGGAACCAGATTAAACAAACTAAAAAACTCAACAAAATATAACATATTTCGCACATTGAATATAACGTAGCAGTTTAAAAAACTATACTAGATCCACATATGTCAATTCAAAAAATATATTATGTAATGAGAAGCATAATTTTGTAAGTTTATAAAATACACATATGTAGAGCATAAGTTTTTAAGGCTTTCTGAATAACATAAACTTTAATAGACTGTTACCCTTGAGGATTTAGAGAATTGATGTTTCATGGGGATTTTACCTTTATGGATAATATTTTGCTATTTTAAAAGAAAATTACAAATTTATTCATGAAAAGCAAATGTGAATATTTTGAATGTAGAACTAAAAGTTATGCTATAGAAAAAAATAATACACCTACAATTAATTAGAAAAATCCTCCAGTGCTCACAAATAAATATTGGAATTGGAAGTTTATGGCAGGAAATATGGGAGTAAATGTAATAAATGTAGCAATTCCTCTTACAGATCAGGCTCTAAAAAGAAACCATTTAAATTTCAACTTGATGTACAGGAAAAGGGCATTCAAAAATGCTATCTAAAACTGTCACAGTAATACTATTTAAAATTGTAACTAGTAAAATTAAGGGAAGAAAAAAGAACATAGACTGTTGAAACTTCTAAGACAAATTCCTAGAATAGAAAAAAAAAAAGTAAACACAAGGCCCTGCTCAATCACAAAATTTTAACTAATTAATTAATTAAATTTTAGGAAAATGGGTCTATTTCAGGAATACACAGATGCTTCAATATTAAGTAAACTAGTCTTGTGATTCAAAATAATATTAGATGAAAAATAGAAAAGTATTAAATAATCATATAGATACTGAAAAGGAATAATAAAATCAAGTTCATTCTTGATTTTTAAAATTCTTAGTAAAATAAAAATAGATAGATATTTCCAAATATGGTAGAACATTTTTATATCTATCCCTGAACCTGTGCCTATTCTCACATGTACATCTCTATCTATACCCGTTTCCACTCTTCCGTCTCTATAGTCTACTCCCTATATGGCAGTACCTGCTGATGGGCATTTTTAAAACTTAAATTAGATGCCATCATTTGTCTGCTTTAAACTCACCAATGATTTCCAAACGTATTCCCAATAACATTTCATCTCATTACCACAGTCATTAGGCCCATGTGATCTGTTCTCTGTCAAACTTCTTTGACCTTGTCTTCTATCACTCTCTCATAATTTAAGACGCTTGAACCCTACCGGGAATATTTTCATTCCTTGCACAGGCCAACACATCTTTTGCTTCTGTTTAAAATGTGCATTTACAAAACTTCTATTTTCACATCTCTGGGTCTTTCTCAACACTCAGGTCTCTACTCAAATGCCACCCTGAACACCTTAGATAAAATATAGACATATTCCATTGTTCTATACCATTTCCTTGTTTTATCTCCTTCAAAGCAACGTTCGCTATCACTATATTATGTGATCTATTTGCTTCCTTACCTTCTTGCGTTAGATTTTAAGCTCTGTGGGAACAGACCTTAATTGCCTTGCTCATAACCATATATCCAGCATCCAGAATGGTGACTCTCATAAAACGGGCCCTCAGTAAATACGTGGAACTGATAAAAATATGAGTAAGTTTTATAATAATTTTAAAATTGGAACTATCTTTCTTAAAATTATACAATATAAATCATAAATGAAGTTATTGATATATTAAACTATAATTTATATGATTTAAAAATACCACACGAAGGTCAGAATACACAGGAAAACTAAAAAAAAATTATTTGTAATATATATGAGAGACCAAGAGCTAAATTTCTCAATATTCAAAAGTATACACATACACAATACGTAATACCAAAAATATTTTTTAAAAAACTCAAAAAGAGAAAGAAAACACAAATATATAAGCTATAGAAAAATAAATTAAAATGAAAAGCATATTTGTCAACCTCAATCAAAATTTCAAACTACACATTAAAATGAGGGTTTTTTTTCTGTTAGATTGAAAAAATTGCAGTTTCGCAACAGTGAAAACTTTCAAGTGCTTTGCAAATAGGTATTTCTATACACTGCTGCTGAGACTGAAAAGTGGTGCAAGTTTCTGAAGGAAATTTAGTAATAACTATTCACTTCTTAAAAGCATATATCCTTTGTCTCAGCAATTCTATTTCTGGGAGGGCACTGAAACTTCATACCTGTAAAGCTCGGCAGTATATACAGTGGTCCCCCCTTATCCACGTTTTCACTTTCCTCAGTCTCAGTTACCCTCAGTCAACTGTTGTTCGAAAATATTAAATGGAAAATGTCAGAAATAAACAATTCATAAGTTTTAAATTGTGTGCTGTTCTGAGTAGTGTGATGAAATCTCGCACTGTCCCACTCCATACCACTGGCATGTGAATCATCCCTTTGTCCAAAGTACCCACACTGTATATGCTACCTGCCTGGTATCCCATTAAGAAAAACCATTGTATATATCGGGTTCTGTATCATCCGCAGTTTCAGGCATCTACTGGGGTCTTGGAAAGTATCCACTACTGATAAGGGGGGGACTATTGTATACAGTCAGATATGTATTTCAGAATTGTTTATTATTGCAAAAAACTGTAATGACCTAAATGTCAATGAATAGTGTTAAAAGATAAACTGAGGCATACTAAAAATGTTAAGAGTTTACTTGAGCAAAAACCAATTTGAATCAGGCAGCAGCCAATCTAGCAGATAGAAAGAAGCTCTGAGGAGCTGTGCAAAATGAAGACTTTTATAACCAGAAGGGAGTGGGAACAAGGAAGTTATACTAGCATAAAAGCTGGTTGGTTATTGCAACCTTTCTTCCTTTAGGGGATGACAGGGGTCTATCCGGCAGATTACCTATCTAGTGCAATCAGACAATTCCTGATTGACTAGTTTAAGATTCCATTTCTGGGAGAGCCAAAACTGTAATGAAGTTAAGTCTCGGTTTGTTGACAAGGGGCTTAGCATAAGTGACTCTACTTCTAAGTGGCCTGTTGTCTTGTTTTTTAACAATAGTGAATTGGTTACATAAATTATTTGGAATTGGTTACATACATTATTGGTATTTTCATATGTACAATACTACACCATCATTTCTAAAGAATGTTAGATAACTACGTCTTAATATAATAGTATGTATAGTATGATCCTGTTTATATTTAAAACTTTGTATATATGCCCATGCCCGTGTGTGTGCATAAAGCAGTTCTACCTGATAACTTAAAGAACTCTAGATAGTGGTTATCATAGGAGTTTGGGATAGGAAGGCATCAGAGAAGTGGAATAGAATTATATTCCCTCTAAATCTTTCTATTTTGCTTGTTTTTTTTTTTTGTTTTTACCTTGATTATCCGTTCTTAATGAACAAGCTTATCTATTAAACCTTGTGCCCATGGTATATTATAAATCACGGAAGTGCAATTGCTGAGTACAAAGGTATGAATTCATTTATGTTTTAAATACATATTAATAAATTGTTATTCAAAAAATTTGTTCCTAATTATACTCCCAACAGAACTATAAAAAAAGTTATTACTTACACTATATGCTTATCGATTCTGGAGATTATCAGTTAACTAAATATATACATGTATAAATCACAAATTATATATATTCAATTTGAAATAATATTTTAATTTCGTGGGCTTACTAGGCTTTGAAAAATCACAAAAGTTTTGGACATCTGCTTTTAAGAAATTCTAATTTATTACTAATTCATAACTTAGCATTTTCATTAGGTTGAAATGAATAGAATATTAAATTAAATGTGATTGCCTTTAATAACCAGACGAGAAATATGTATTATATTCTATTGCTCTTTCAAATTATATTTTTATATACTGTATACCTTTTACATCATATAAATATGCATCAATTTTCCCCAGTCTATGAATTGTCTGTCCAGATTTGCATTTAACCCTCTCAGAAATAATAAAATGTATAGTTTATTAGAAGCGACTAAATTGTCATTTAGGCTATACAGTCAGTGGTAAAACTCTGAAAATAGTATACAACAAAGGCATTTTTTGCAATAGCTTTCATATTGCATTATTATTTTCAATTTATTAAGAAAGATACTCAAGAGCCAAGAATGGATTTATTCCATAAATATATTATTATTTGAATTGCACATTTTGAATGATATATTTTTTTTAAATCCTGCTGTTGGATAATATTCAATAATTGTTTTCAGTCTCTTCAATATTTTTGTTTTTCTTTTCTGCAGGAAGCTCCAATTGTGCTTGCAGCTTTTAACAATAATGACAACAATGACAGTAAAAACCATGACATCAATAAAATAAGTCCCCAGAGCCACAGGAGTTAGAGTTTTCATGCGCTAGAAGGAGGCAGCAACCTGAAGTATTGTGTTTTGCATTATGCTTTAAAACTCAAACAATGGATGACAGGAAGAGGATGCCAGTATATACACTCTCTATGGAAACTCTCTTCTACTGATTTTGTGAAGTTCCAAACAGATGTAAACTGGCTAGATTCAGCTATAGGGAAGGATGGCAGCAACAGACGTACAGTAGCAGTGACAGAAAACATGAAAAAACATTCTGATCTCAGGAAGAGCAGCTACCCAGAAGGAAGCACAATTCTGGAAGAAATCAGTTTTAGGAATTCTTCCTGAATGGCATTTGGCAGGCAGTGACAATTCCTCCTGTGTTCCTAAATACTCAGCCAGGAGAAAATGAAGCCTCTCTTCATTATGAAATTAGCATGTTTGCTTGTTTGAAAAGCATAAGAGGAGTATAGGTGATGACACCAGCAGCTAGGTGTTCAAAATCCCATCTCATGAGGCCTCTTTCCCTCTCCCTCCTTCTCAGACGTACCCCAAGCCACGGAGCAACTGACACCTTTGAAATCCTCCTCAAGAGCCATAACCAGTGTTACACCTTATGTGTTGCACCTTGATTTCCATCTGCTGAAGTCAGTCAAAAGAAAATAAACTCACAGCCAGAACTGAAGATAATGAAATCCAGAACATACGTTCTGTAAAATATCATTTACTCTGCTGAGAAGTTCTTGGTTTCTAGTCAAAATTTACTCTGCTGAGAAGTTCTTGGTTTCTAGTCAAACTCCACATCTAGGACAAATAAATAAGCAGAAGAGCAAAAAATGGGACTAGCACTCACCATTTGGTGGTGTAGACGCTGATTACAAATCTCAGTGGTTGGAGATTCTATATTCACGTAGTGCACATCTCTTATCTCTTACCAAGTGCATTGTTCAAGCATCCTCTCACCACCCTGTCAATCCTTTCCAGACCCCTCAGTATTGAGGTGCTGTTACTTGCTGGAGGATTCCTTATAGTTCACTTTTTTTTTGTTTACCATAAACAAAGTTTTAATGAAGCTTGATTAGCTAAGAGATTTTTGATGCTTCTTTTTTTTTTTCTATCATTGACTGTTACTCTCTCCATTCCCTTCTTTAAAGAAAAATAAAAATTGATACAAAGAAGCAAATGGAAAAAAGATTCAGAAAACGGAAGCAGATATATGGGAAGAGTGTTCCAAATTCCCAGGTCCACTTGTGAAACTGGCACTGCTAATAATCCTAAAATAAAGGGTCTGGACACAGAAATGATAGATATCTGGGAAATGAAATAGTTTTTCTGAGAATGCTACACATCCAGGTAAGCCACTGGTGTGGTATTAAACTCACAAGAGTGATACCGAGCAAGGGCTCCATCTGCTTGCTGAGAGACAAAAGCCACTCCATCAAGAAACAAGGTGGTGGAGAGAGAAAACTTTATTTAAGCAATGAGCTAGCTGATCAGAAGATGGTGGACTATGATCCTAAACAAACTTCTTAAAGGAGAGCTGATTTGTAAACGACTTATAAGGCAAACGGGGTTTGGGGAGGGGGCTCAGGAGTGTCAAGTGTTGGATGACTACAGACCTTTGGGCACCTCTCCATAGACAAAAGTTTCAGATCTGCTGAATGTGACATTCCTGAGGAATCTAAGAAAACATTAGCTATTTTCTTATCAGGGAGAAAAGGAACAGTTTGGGTGGAGGACTTAAATCTTCTGCTAACAAGTCATTCTCTCTACTGGTTACTGATTAGCTCGCCTATGTGCAGTTCTAAAGCATTTCTCCAAAGCACACTGTGAGAATAAGATGGGATGGGGGAAGGGTTTAGACATGGAGTCTTTCATGCTAACTCAGTCTCAAGAGCAGGACAAGGAAGGATATAAAGGGTACCAGAACTCAACATCCTAAGCTGAAGAGACCATGGTAATGGGTTGCATCTCCTAGGAAACCAAGTCTACCCTCCCCACACACCCCTAAAGTGGGTGTAAGCTGCTGCTGAGGACATCTTCAGAGTTGCCAGACTTTTAAAGCAATTATCTCATTCAGTTGTCTCACACAGAAACATTACCTTCAGTCAGGAACAAAGGTATCGTTTCCCTTCTAATGTCTTTAAATGAATCTAGTTTAACCATTAATTCCATGCTGGCATTCCTTAAAAACCCAGCAAGCAACTGCACTTTTGTATGGAATGGACAAATTCACCACTTGCTCTTTTGTTTTGTTAAGTGGCACTCTGTTTTCTTAGTTTATTTTTCCTCTCTATGACTCTCCTATCCACCAATTCTGCCTTTCTGTTGGCCACATATCTCATTTCCTGTTTGACCTGTGGCTTTATTGATTAATATCTCTGTTGAGTTCCACTACCTGGATTTTCCTCTCAAAATCTTACCAAGCGGAGACTTGTATTGTTTGCCCTCCATCTCCATCAATTCTTGAAAGAGGGATGTTAAAATACCAACTATGTTGGAAGAATGGTCTATTTCTCCCTTTAGTTCCATCAACTTCTGCTTTACGTATTTTGAGTTCTGTAATTAGGCACATATGAAATGATTAAATGTCTTTGTTAGCATTATAAAATTTCCCTCTTTATTCAATAGTTACCTTTGTCCAGAAGCCTGTTTTATTAGATATTAATATAGCCACCCTGCCTTCTTAGGCTTATTGTTTGTATGGTATATTTTTTTCCTTTCATTTACTTTCAATTTATTTCCTTCTTTTTATTTTCTATTTATCTCTTATAGGTAGCAAATAGTTGTTTCTTACTTTTCTATCAATTCTGATATTCTCAGCCTCTTAACTGAAGTGTTTAGTCCATTAGCATCAATATCAATTATTTATGTGGTTAGATTTAAATCTACTATTTTATTACAGTCATGCATCACTTAATAATGGGGATATCTTCTGAGAAATGCATCATTAGGTGATTTCGTCACTGTGCAAACATCATAGATTGTACTTACACAAACCTAGATGGTGTAGCCTTCTACACATCTAGACTATATGGTACTAATTTTATGGGACCACCATCATATATGCAGTCTGTTGTTGACTGAAATGTCCTTATGTTACTCCACAAAACTGAGGTTCTCTGTCTACTGCACATAAAAAGCCAATTATTATAGCATCAGCTTTAGAGAAAATAAAAGGCTTTATTGTGAGGTTGACCTGCAAAGAGACAAAAGGCAAAAGCTCTCAAAGCTATCTCTCCAATCCAGGGGTTGGGGCAAAGTTTATGGGATATAGGGCAGGATGGTCTGAAGTGTGGAGATAGATGATTGGAGGTAAGGTGAAGTGAGGTAATTGATGATCTGCTCAAGTGTAGTCAAGATTCATGGCTCTTCATGGGACATATGTTCACAAAATGGTGGCGTTAGCATAATCTGAGTGTGGAGTTTTCAGCCCTCTGACATCAAAAGGGTCATTTATCGAGCATTTGCACAGGCTCAGTTGAGGGGGTGGTGGTCTCAATCAGACTGAACTGGACAAAGGGACGACTCTCAGTTCCTGAAAAACAACTCTTAATTACTTTGTTGATAACACGGGATCAGTTGAACTGGTCCTAGTGGGCCTGTGGTTATACTTATGCAGTGCATGACTGTATTTGTTTTATATTCTCTGGTTTTCTGTTCCTCTGTTTCTCCTTTTCTTATGATATTTGAAGGTTTTTAAATTCCAATTTAATTAGTCTATAAACTTTTTAGCTAAACCTCTTTGCATTACATTTTTTACAATTGCTTTAGGAATTACAAATACACCCTTAACTTTTCAGTATAATTAGACTTGATATTCAATCACTTCATTTAACAAATACAAACACTGCAAACTTACAGGTCCATTAACCATTCTCTGTTGTCCTTTATGCCATAAGTTTCATATACATTACATCAGTGTACATAATGAACCTCACAAAAACATGTTGTGAGGGAGGAAAAATAATTTTCCCTCTATCTTTCTAGGTTCTTGGCTGAGGCTGCCCTGTAATGAAAAAGATAGATTAACAGGAGAAAAAAAAACAATTTTAATAACATGTGTACCTCCTGCATACACGGGAGAGACCCAGGAAAACTGAATAACTCTTCAAAATGGCCCAAGTCATCATTTTAAATAACATCTCCAGCTAAAGACAAAAGCAGATGTTGGGGGTGGGGGAGCCATTTATAGGAGGTTATCATGATGCAGAGTAAACAAGGGTAAGGTTGTTATGCAGATTTAGGTCAGTGCCTTCTCCATTGTTAAGAGTTTCTAGAGATTTAGTCATTTTCTCTTCCTTGTACAGAAGGGGAGACATCCTTACAAATGGAGATTTCCCTTACAAATGTAAATATCTGTTACGAAAGGGTAACTTCTACTCAGTTTTCAGAGCTTTTCCCAAGCCTGCTGTTTCTTAAAAATAATCAGCCTAAAATAATCCTTTTGCCAAAGAAACATATTTTGGGGTGGCGAATCCTGCTCCCCTTCAGTGTCATAATTTTTGCTTTAAACAGTCATATATACTTTAATGAAATTAAGAGAAAAATTAGTTTATATTTACCTGCTATTTAATTTTCTGGTGCTCTGCATTCACGCTTGAAAATCTAAGTTTCTCTTTAGTATCATTTCTCTTTCAACTGAAAAAAGAAATCTGTTTCTTGGCATGAAGGTCTGCTGATAATATATTCTCATACATTAACTTTATTGGAAATTATTTATATTTTGCCTAATAATTGGATGATATTTTGATGGATATTGAAATTTGAATTGACATTTTTTCTAGTGCTTTAAAAGTCTTCCAGTGCTTTAGAATCCATGGTCTTCTGCCTCCATGGTCTCCAATGAGATGTCCATGGTCATCTGAATTTTTGTACCCCAGTACTTTTCTATAGACTCCTGGTTGTCATCCATCCATAATGACCCTTTTCCCTCCTTGTTTCCCTCCTTACTATAATTGTTAATTTAGAACATTCTCATTTGAATGCCACTGTCCTCAATCTCACTGACAGCTGGATATGCTATCCAACATAAGACCTCAATGATAAAAAACCTCTGAGCAATGCTGGACTCATCAAATGAGACCAACTTTTAAAATCTATTGATCAGACCGTAGGTAATATTAAATCTGAATTCAACAACCTTCATAGAACAATGGGCAAATACTTTCCACCTAGAAAAGCCTAATAGAGGTCCATATATACAACCCAGCTAATGTAAGGCCTTGGTTTAGATCTTGCATTGTGAACAATTCATTCCTCCCTGTATCTCCATGTGCCCCTACAAGACACAGTTTCCCTTGAGGCCATAGCACCTGTCCTGTTTGCCTCGTAATAACACCTCATGCCCATTAGAAATAACATTCCAAGACTTGTCCGTACACTAAGATCTTAATTTTATAAATCACCAAGTCTGGAAATTCCAACTTAGATGCAAACTCCACAATGAGACCACGCTTTATTATTCAGAAAGTCTACCTGGGGGAATTACTGACTTATTGTTAATGTGAAGATTCAGAACAGTGTTCCCATCGGTAGCATGCATACAAACAGAAAAGACTGTAGGAAAATTATCACTAACTCTGGGAGAAGATATTAATGGTACCACCTCTGCCCTACCTGGAAAGATGATCAGTCTCAACTCATTGGCACAAATAGTGATGGACAATCACATTGCTCTAGATTTATTATTATTTTTTTGGCTAGTCATGGTGACATCTGTGCCACTGCAATATTTCTTGTTGTACTTGGATAAAAGGAACAGACAAGATAGAACAGGATCTGTTTGACAAGACAAGATAGTGTGTCACCTTAAGGAAAAAGCTGCTTGATTCGCTAGGGTTTATCTTCATGGCCTATGGGATTTGTTCTCTTCACCTGGGTTGGGCAACCGGGGCTCCTGATTCTGAGGCATCTTATAAGACAATTTGTTTATGTTTTGTTTTTTTCATATTGTTCATGATGCTAGTCCAGTGAATTCTACCCAGTCTTTTTTTTTTTTTTTTGCAGGGAAGGCTTTGCCCTGAGCTAACATCTGTTTCCAATCTTCCTCTTTTTTTTTTTCTCCTCAAAGCCCCCCAGTGCATGGTTGTATATCCTAGTTGTAAGTCTTTCTAGTTATATGTGAGCCACCGCCACAGCATGGCAACTGACAGATGAGTGGTGTGGTTCTGTGACCGGGAAAGAAACCCAGGCCACTGAAGTGGTGACAACACCAAACTTGAACCACTAGACCATCAGGGCTGGCCCCAATAAGAGTCTTAAATGTTTCTGCACAGCTTCTTTCTCCTCAGATGATCACTATGATGCAACAACAAAAGATCAAGAAGATCTTGCAATAGAGTTGACTATGGATGTGACTGAACAATCTCTGAGCTCTGAAGGTTTGTACTGCTGACCTTTCCTGAATTGGTCAGTCTCTTGCAAGCTAGAGAATGACCAAAAGAGGGATTGAGAGACTGAATATACTAATGAAAAATTTCCAGATCATATATGAAAACAGAACTCTCAGCCACAATTCCTATAGCAACTGGTCCAGGAAGGCAAACTATCCCTCTGCAGCAACTGGCTCATAATGGTCAGGACTTGGTCAATAACTACCAGCTTCCCTAATCTGGCCCTGTCTCTACTTCAGGACCAAGCAGAAAGGCTGAATATGCTCCTCAAACCAATCATATCAGATGCATTGCTTCCATATAGAATACTTCCAGTTTCCCCATGCCAACACTTTTCAGAGCACAACTGAATCCTTCTTTTTTGTTCACTCTAAAGTTTTCCCACTCCCCTGCCTACATTTCCTCTGCCAGACACGAGTGATGCTGGCTGACTACCTTGCTATAGCGAGCTCTGAACAAATAGCCTCAGCTTATCCTCTTTTGAGTGGTCTTCATTTATTTACTTAATATCTATATACAAAATTTCAAAATTTAAACTGGATGAAAATTGTTTCTGACATTGCAAAATGGTATCTGGAAAAAGATACAAAAATCAAGAATTAAACCATTGAATGGACTTCTTAGAGAAATTTCTTGTCTAAAATTTCTAGTATTTTATCTGTTGGAATTGCATACTTTTCTATAAATATTGTATATTCATACAAAAATCATACGTTGGACTCTCCTTACCAGTGTTTTGAGGCTATTGTGCAAAAGAGTAAAATTAAATTTATTTTTCCAGGTTAATTTATTTCTCAGTTATTAGTCTTTCTTAAACACATATATATAAAATATATATTTTTTATGGACACATCTCTGTGTATTAAATGGTCACTTGTTAAAAAACTCACTGTATTTGTTCATGGATTGCTTTTTCAAATTTTATTTAGCTTTCCTCTCCCTTGATAGGGTTTACAAAAATTACAAGTAGAAACAAAATTTAAAACTTTAAAAAGAAAAAGCTTAGAGGCATAATCTGTTATTACTTTCTTGGGCTTGTTTATTCACTTAGTTTTTATTTATTATCCACTATTCTCTAAGAACTCTGCTTGTTTCCAAAATAGAAAGGCAAAAAGACATGGTCCTGAACTTGATACCTTCAAACTCTAGTGGGGCCTATGTATGTAATAAAAATCTAGCAGTGCGAAAATTACACTGTATAAAAAGGAAGTATAAACAATTAGGAAGGAGCACATTGAGGGGAGATATACTCTCTCCCCACGACATCAAAGTTGGCTTCATAAACGGATTGGTACTTGAGTTCCATCCTTAAAGATTCAATAGGAGATTCTAGGTGGAGAAAGGAAAGAGCCTATGACAGGTGCACAGATTAGAATATGTACATTTATGAAGGTAGAAAAAACCTAGTGCTTTCAGTGAAAAGTGCATATGTCAGTGTGGCTATATTTAACAACATGGTGGGGAGTGTGGAAAACCTAGTCTAGGAAAATACGTTGAGTCCACATTATGAAGGAACTCACATGCTGAGTTAACACTTTGTCTTAAAGGGAATATGGAATCATTAATGTTTTCGAAGCAGGGATACAACACAATCATATTTCCATGTATAATTGTATTGCTAAAATTGGGTAGTGATTAGTGATGCAGAATCTGAGAGACTTTAGTTTATATCTGCAGTAGGCAGAATAATGGTCCCCCAAAGACGTATATGTTCTAATCCCTGAAACCTGTAACTGTGTTAGGTTACATGGCAAGAAGTAATTAAGATTGCTAATTAGCTGACCTTAAAATAAGGAGATTATTCTATATTACCAAGATGGGCCCAATGTAATCACAAAGGTCCTTTAAATGTGGAACAAGGATGCAGAAGAGTTAGTGTCAGAATGAATGCAATGTGAAAAAAGGCTTGACTGGCCATTGCTGGCTTTGAAGATGGAAGGGGCCACAAACCAAGCGATGAGGGCAGTCTCTACAGGCTTGAAAAGGCAGTAAAATGGATTCTATCTCAGAGCCTTCAGAAAAGCCCAGCCAACATCTCCTTTTAGCCCGCTGAGACCCATTTTGGACTTCTAACCTCCAAAACTACAAGATAATACATGTGATATTGTTTTAAGTCACTAAGTTTGTGGTAATTTGTGACATCAGCAATAGGAAACTAATACAATATAAGATCCCATGTACTAGACATGTGTGGCCTTTGGTAAGTCAATCAACTTTCTATTTCCCCAATTGTAATACAAGATAAGAATACTATCCCATTTGTGTTCCAGGAAAATGGAAAGAAGGTACATAAAGCATTTTGCCTATTGTTAGTGTTCAATAAATAGTAGTAGGCAGTAGAAGTACTGGTAATTGTAGCCTTATCTTCATCTTTGACATCATTAGAACTTCTGTGAATTAAACAAGTTACATTGGGTAAAAGAAAACAAATTCTGAATTTTTTCAATAGATCATATGCAACATGAGTAGGTTCTTAATAAAAGTAGTGGTGGCGGGGTTGGTGAGGAGAGGATGATCTGAGGAGAATTTAAGGGAAGAATCAAAGACTTCTTAGCTGGTTGGAAATAGATGTAAAATGGAGAAGGAAGAATTTTATTTTCTATCTTGGATGATTGAATATATTTCACAGATAGCAATATAGTTTACTAAATCATGCCATGATTTGATACATGAGTGCCTATATAACTCAGGCTGAGAGCCATATGAAAGGTTGTTTCAAATGCACAGTCTTTTCCTACTTTCTTAAGGTATTAAAGACATTAAATATCTCTGCTTAGCTGCAAGAAAAACTGATCCAGTATCAGATAAGCCTTGCTGTCGATTCCACCTGCTCTGCATGATCTTCAATAGCATCTTAAAATCTACCTAATAGCCCCATTAACACATTTTTCTCTCTGGTAGCCTGACCACCCCCCACCCCCATCTTTAATAAAATGCTCTGCCTAGGGTGGTCACACTGCCTCTTCTAGTTGTAGGTGCCTGAATGTTCTAGCCTAATAATTATCTTCCCCAAATAGCTCCGTTTTTAACCTAGGCTTCCAATAGCAGTGTTTCTTTGTTGCTATGGATTCTGGACATATACCATTTTGTCAACCCTTAAACTTAATCCTCTCCGTCCCACCAACACTTACTAGGTAGATATTTTCCTTTACCTCGTTTCTTTGTTAATAGTCAAACACTTATTGAGAACATACTTATCTGGCATCATGCTGAAATTAGTCCTTGGACTTCTGCTGAGTTTAATCTTCATAAGTGATCTAGAGAAAGGAAATGACTGTGAACTAGCTGGAATTACTAATCAACCAAAATTGCAGGGAAGGAGAGAAGTAGAGGAAGCAACAACCAAAAATAGGTAGGGTTCAATATGCCATGTAGCTAAGTGGGTCTGTGGTAATGGAACATAACAGGGAACCTTGTGAAGAGCTCCACACATAGGGCCTAAAGGATTATGAAATAAGTAGCGCCATTCAGTTGAAATGCAAGAAGTTTGGGGCGTAATTATGGATCAGTCACTCCAAAAGGGTATGAACTGTGTGAAGCTTCAATTAGACCAGAAAAAAGGATAAGACCCACTAATATGGCACACTTGAAAACATTTGCATTTCAATTTATTTTAAATTTTATTTTAAAAAGTACTGCTGTGAGAGGAAATAGAAATGAGATATCAAGATTTGCTGTCAGAGACTCATCTAATAAACTGGAATGTGTGTGTGTGCTTGTGTGCGTATGTGTGTGTGTATGTTTGGAGTTAAGTGTACAATTGAATAAGTTTTGATACATATATACACCCATGTAACTAGCACCTCAACCAATATATATATATACGATATTTCCATCAACCTGGAAAGTGTTCTTGAGTCTCCCTAAACGCAATCTCTCTCTCCCCATAGGCAACCACGGTTCTTATTTCTATCTCCACAGATTAGTACGGATTGTTCCAGAATTTCATATATATATATGGAATCATACAGTATGCACTCTGTGTTTGGCCACTTTCACTCAGCATAAGGCTTTTAAGATTCTTGCATACTGTTGGGTTTATAAATACTTACTACTACAATTTGTTTATTCCTTCTCCAATTGATGAACAATCAATCAGATTGTTTCCAGTTTGGGGCTATTGTTTTACAAAAAAGCTTCTATGAACTTTCTTGCATAAATATTTTTTTGCACATATATTTTAGTTTATCTTAGAGTTTTATTATAGGGTATGTATATATTTAACACTATAAAAAATAGCCCAAAATGTTGGCAAAGTAGTTATACTAATTTATATTCCTACCAGCAAAGACTGAGAGAAGCAATTAATCCACGTCCTTGCCAACACTTTGTGTTGCAAGTGTTTACATTTTAACTATTCTGCTTGATATGAAATGACTTCTCATTTTTAAATTTAATGTGTATATCTATGAAAACTAAACATGTTAATCACCTTTTCACATTCTTTGGGGCCACAAATCTTCTGCTCGTTGTAATTGGGTTGTTTGTGCTTTCATTATTTATTAAAAGGGAGGTATATAATATGCAGTAATATATATATATATGCAGTGCTTTGTCACATATAAATATTGCAAATATTTTTCTAGTCTATAACTTGCATTTTCACATTCTTAACAATATCTTTAGATAGAAAGAGTTTAATGCCCAATACACTTTTTTCTTCTTTTTCTTCTTCTAAACAGTACTTTTTGTATTCTAAGAAATCTTTGCCTACCCCAGGTCACAAAGATATTCTCTTATACTTTCTTTTAAAAGTTTTAGATTTAACTCGTGTTTATATCTATGACACATCTGGAATTAAACTTTGTTTGTGGTATGATGATGGATCAAGGTTCACTTTTGCCCTTACGTTTATCTAATTATTCCACCCACAACTGTTGAAAAGTTCTTCTTTCAACTAATTTGGCACCTAAGTAGAAAAAAGTCAATCAACAGGATACGTGTTGGTCTATTTTTGGGGCCTCTATTCTGTTCCATGCATCACTTTATCTATCCTTATACCAATAGCACACAAGATAAGTTTACCTTTATAGTATAAGCACTCCAAGTTTAATATTATTTTCAAATTTTTATATAAAATTTTCTGTTTTCTTTCTTTGTTTTCTCTTTTCTTTCTTTTTTTTTTTTTGTGGGGTTGGGCGGGAGGAGATCGGCCCTGAGCTAACATCCGCTGCCAATCCTCCTCTTTCTGCTGAGGAAGACTGGCCCTAGGCTAACATCCGTGCCCATCTTCCTCTACTTTATGTGGGGGGCCGCCACAGCATGGCTTGACAAGTGGTGCATCGGTCTGCACCAGGGATCCGAACCTGTGAACCCGGGGCCGCTGAAGTGGAGTGCACGAACTTAACCGCTACGCCACTGGGCCAGCCCCTCTCTTTTCTTTTTTGTACAAGTTCTAGAAACACCTTGTCAATTTCTATTTTAAAAAGACTGCATTTTTATTGAGATTGTGTTGAATCTATAAACCAATTTATAGAGACTGGCATCTTAATATTTATTCCGCCAGTCCACAAACAGCATATCTATTTACTTGTCGTCTTAAATTTCTTCTAGTAATGATTAGTATAGCTTTTGATTTGCATGGTTTTCCATGTAGAAATTTCACACATTTAAAAATTTATTTCTAAGTATTTTGTGTTTTCTGATACTAGTATAAATAGAATGTTCTAATTTTATTTTTAAATTTTTATTACTGGTATATTAGTTTCCTGTGGCTATCATATCAAAGCACTACAAACTGGGTGACTTAACAAAAATTTATTCTCACAGTTTTGGGAGCTAAAAGAGTGAAATCAAGTTGTCAGCAGGGCCAGGCTCCCTCTGAAGGCTCTAAAGAAAAATGCTTCCTTGTCTATTTGAGCTTCTGGGAGCTGCTGGAGTTCCCTGGCTTGAGACAGCATGACTCCCATCTCTGCCTCCACTCTCACATGACCTTCCTCTCTGTGTGTCTCTCTGAGTCCTCTCATTTTCTTATAAGGAAACTAATCATTGTATTTACAGCCCACATTAATCCAGTAGGACCATCCCTTAATTAACTGCAAAAGCTCTACTTCCAAATAAGGTCACATTCGGAGGTCACAGGCGGCATGAATTTTGGGGGGACACCATTCAATACACTACATCTAGTATGCGGAAATATAATTTATTTTGTTTAACGAGATAGTGTCTGATGACCTTACTAAATTCACTGATTAGCTACAGAAGTTTCTTTATAGATTTTTAGGGTTTTCATCTTATAAAGTCATGTCTGGTCATCTCTGGATAAAGACAGTATTTCACCTTTCATTCCAATGTGTTTCTTTCATTTCTTTTTCTTGCCTTGTTGCTCTCAAGAAGACTCCAGTACAATGTTGAATAGAAGTAGTGAGCATGACCATCCTCTCCTTTCTCCAATTTTAGGGGAAGAGCATTACAGATGCTCTTTTTCCTATCGGGAAAGATTCTCTATTCCTACTGTGCTGGATTTTTTTATGATGAATGGCTGCTGTTGGACTTTTGCCAAATGCTATCATTTAATACATTTATGAAGATGGTCATATTTTTTTTGCTTTACTGTGTTAATTATGTGAAATACATTGACTGACTTTTGGTTATTAAAGCACCTTACATTTCTAAGATAAACCACACCTGCTCTATTGTGCTGTATCATTTATACTCTGATAGATTCAATTTAATAATTTTTTATTGAAGATTTTTGTACCCTTTCCATGAGAAATGTTGGTCAGTAATTTTATTTTATTGCCCAGTTTTGGCCACAGGGTTATGCTGGCCTTATAAAACAAGTTGGGAAATTTGTCCTCCTATTTTCTGAAAGAGTTTGTGTATGACTGGAATTATTTACTCTTTACTAATAAAAAAATTCACCAATAAGCCTATAAGTACCTGGAGTTTCCTCTGAGTGAAAGTTTTTGATGATGAGTTTAATTTCTTTAATAGATTTACTCAGATTTTTATTTATTCTTTGTCAGTTTTAATAAATGTATTTTAAAGTAAATTGTCCATTTCGACTGGTTGAAGTTATCAGCAAAAAGTAGTTTGCGATATTTACTTATTACAATTTTAACATTTGTAGTATCTTATAGGGATGTCTTTTATTTTATTCCCGATATTGGTAATTGATATTGCTAAAGTTTTATCAATTTTATTAATCTATTCAAAGAACCAATTTTTGACTTGTTTTTTTCTGTTTCCAGTTTTTTCTGCTTTTATTTTATTTCCTTCTTTCTACTTTTTATTTCCTTCTTTCTACTTTTTATTTATTTAATTTACTCATTTTTGTAGCTTGTTAAGGTGCAAACTTAAGTCATTGATTTTAGAACACACCTATTTTCTAATATTGACATTAGAGCCAAATATTTCCCTGTAATAACTGCTTTAATTCATACCAAAATGTTGTATTTTTATTATAATTTAGTTCAAAATGTTTTTTTCTTTGAATCATGAGTTAATTAGAAGTATATCATTTAATTTTCAAATATTTTGAAATGTTCCTGATATCTTTCCGTTATTGATTTCTAATTTAATTCTATTGCTGTTGGAGAACACACCCTGTAATAATTTAATATTTTGCCACATATTCAGCTTTATTTCATTTCCCAATATATGGTATATCTTGATACATGTGTCATGTGTTGATAGCGTAGTGGAAATATTCTCTTATCCTTATTGATTTGTTTGGTAACCATTCTACTGAGATTGAGCTGTTGTGGCAGACGTACAGATGTGCTTCTCAGATCCACCTTCAAGAAAGGCCACAATGCCCAGCTGTGAGGATTGTGGTTGAGAGCATCCAGCTGTCAACTCTTTTAGGTCTGCCCCAGAACTTTAAAAATCATACTCATCAAGGCGGCCCCAGCCAATGGCTGAGCAGGAATGTAATCCAAGGGCCTACTCTAGTCATTGCTTCTAATGTGAGATTCCTCTGATGGGCAATCTTTGCTCTGGAGTTCCTGTTTGCCTGGAAAGACAGATCTGCATCACAGTTCGTATCCCCTCTTGCCAGATATTGTTTCTATTTTCATTTTATAGGTGATACTCCCCAATAAAACTTCTGCACTTCTAACTGTATCTCAGTGTCTGCTTCCTGGGAAAGCAACAGATACAGCTGTTAAAATCTCCCAGTATCTTTGTGTAATTTTCTGTTTATCTATGTCAGTTTTCCTTAATGCATTTTTTTTTTTTTAAACAATGTTAACATTTATTGCAATCTTATTTTGTAGCAGACACCGTGTAAGGTACTTTACATTCATAATCTTCTAAGATAAATTCAGTGATCCCTATATTTTATTTTATTTTATTTTATTTTTTTTAGCTTATTTGTTTATTGCAGTAACATTGGTTTATAACATTGCAAAAATTTCAGGTGTACATCATTGTACTTCTATTTCTGCATGGACTACATCATGTTAACCACCAAAATACTAATTACAACCCATCACCACACACATGTACCGAATTATCCCTTTCACCCTCCACCCTCCCCCCTTCCCCTCTGGTAACCACCAATCCAATCTCTGTCCCTATGTGTTTGTTTATTGTTGTTATTATCTACTACTTAATGAAGGAAATCATACGGTATTTGGCCTTCTCCCTCTGACTTATTTCACTTTGCATAATACCCTCAATGTCCATCCATGTTGTCACAAATGGCTGGATTTCGTCGTTATAAGAAGTTATGGCTGAGTAGTATTCCATTGTGTATATATACCACAGCTTCTTTATCCATTCGTCCCTTGATGGCCACTTAGGTTGCTTCCAAGTCTTGGCTATTGTGAATAAGGCTGCAATGAACACAGGGGTGCATGTACCTTTGCAAATTGGTGTTTTCAAGTTCTTTGGATAAATACCCAACAGTGGAATAGCTGGATCATATGGTAGTTCTATCCTTGCTTTTTTGAGGAATCTCCATACTGTTTTCCATAGTGGCTGCACCAGTTTGCACTCCCACCAGCAGTGTATGAGAGTTCCCTTCTCTCCACATCCTCTCCAACACATGTTGTTTCCTGTCTTGTTAATTATAGCCATTCTGACGGGCGTGAGGTGATATCTCATTGTAGTTTTGATTTGCATTTCCCTGATAGTTAGTGATTTTGAACATCTTTTCATGTGTCTGTTGGCCATCTGTATATCTTCTTTGGAGACATGTCTGTTCAGGTCTTTTGCCCATTTGTTAATTGGGTTGGTAGTTTTTTTTGTGTTGAGATGCATGAGTTCTTTATATATTTTGGAGATTAAGCCCTTATCAGATGTATGGTTTGCAAATATTTTCTCCCAATTGTTAGGTTGTCTTTTCGTTTTGTTGATGGTTTCCTTTGCTGTGCAGAAGCTTTTTAGTTTGATGTAGTCCCATTTGTTTATTTTTTCTATTGTTTCTCTTGCCTGGTCAGATGTGGTGTTTGAAAAGATGTTGCTAAGACCGATGTGGAAGAGCGTACTGCCTATGTTTTCTTCTAGAACTTTCACAGTTTCAGGTCTTACATTCAAGTCTTTAATCCATTTGGAGTTAATTTTTGTGTATGGTGTAAGGTAAGGATCTACTTTCATTTTTTTGCATATGGCTATCCAGTTTTCCCAACACCATTTGTTGAAGAGACTTTCTTTTCCCCATTGTATGTTCTTGGCTCCTTTGTCAAAGATTAGCTGTCCATAGATGTGTGGGTTTATTTCTGGGCTTTCAATTCTATTCCATTGATCTGTGTGTCTGTTGTTGTGCCAGTACCATGCTGTTTTGGTTACTATAGCTTTGTAGTATATTTTGAAATCAGGGAGTGTGATACCTCCAGCTTTGTTCTTTTTTCTCAGGATTCCTTTAGCTATTCGGGGTCTTTTGTTGTTCCATATGAATTTTAGGATTCTTTGTTCTATCCCAGATAAGCAAAAATTAAAGGAGTTTGTCACCAAGAAACCAGTGTTACAAGAAACCTTAATGCATTTTGAATGTCTCTTATTAAGCGCATACACATATGTGGTTATTGTTTCCTAATGAATTGAAAATTGCCCTTTTTTGTCTCTGGAAAGACACATTTTGAGGCCCACTTTGCCTGCTATTAACATAGACATAACAGTTGTCTTTTGTGTGATGTGCATGTGCTGTATCTTTTTCTATCCCTTTATTTTTCAATCTATCTTTGGTTTCATATTAAAGTATGTAGTTTTTAGACGGGATACAGTTGTGTCTCTCTTATCTAGTCTGATAATCTCTGACTTTTAATTGGAATGTTTAGCACATTTACATTTTAATTACTCTTTGATATATATGTGTGTTGGTCTATCATTTTGCTATTTATTTCTGTTTCTCACTCTGATTTTTGTTCCTCTCTTCCTTTTTCCTTGACTTCTTTTGGGATAATCGCATATTAGTATTCATTTAGTATTTCATGTTAATTCCTCAATTTATTTTTAGCTATACTCATTCATTACATTATTTCCTTAACGGTTCGTCTAGATGCTACAATATTAATTCTTAACTCATCACAGCCTTCTTAATGTTGTATCACATTATATAAAATATAAAAATCTTAAATGAATATAATTCCATTTACTCTTCTCCAGTTTTTTGTGCTATTTTGATGCATACTTGGCAGCAGAAAACTAGTTGTCTTTTGAAAATTTTTAGAAGATATTCTTTTATGTTTAGCCACATATTTACCTTTCTGAGTCCTTTTCTGTCAATCCTCAAGATTCTATATTCCATTTGATGTCATTTTTCTTCTTCCAGAAAATCTTCATATATCATTTCTTACAGTGCAGGTCGGCTAGTAGCAGTTTTTACCTTTCATTTATCTGAAAATGTCTTTATTTGGACTGCAATTTTGGCAAATATTTTCACTGGATATAGGTTCTTCTTTGACATGTTGTTATTCCCTCATCCCTTTTAAAAATACCATTCCATTGTTTTCTGGCCTCGATTGTTACTGATGAGAAGACAGCCATCATTTTTACTCTATTCCTCTATGTGATGTGTCTCTTTACTCTGGCTGTTTTCAAGATCTATCTTTCTACATCCATCTATCTATCTGTCTGTCTATCTATCTATCTATCTATCTATCTATCTATCTATCTATCTATCATCTATCTTTTATCTCTCTCTCTCTCAGCTCTCAGCAATTTACCTGTGATATGTTGAGGTATTATGTTCTTATTTATACTGCTTAGGGTTTGCTGGGTACCTTGCATTTTTATGTTTATGTTTTTTACCAATTTTTTTTTTTTTTGGTGAGGAAGATCAGCCCTGAGCTAACATCCATGCTAATCCTCCTCTTTTTGCTGAGGAAGACTGGCTCTGAGCTAACATCTATTGCCAATCCTCCTCCTTTTTTTTTTCCCCCCAAAGCCCCAGTAGATAGTTGTATGTCACAGTTGCACATCCTTCTAGTTGCTGTATGTGGGACGCGGCCTGAGCATGGCCGGAGAAGCGGTACGTTGGTGCGCGCCCGGGATCCGAACCTGGGCCGCCAGTAGTGGAGCGCGCGCACTTAACCGCTAACCCGTGGGGCTGGCCCATGTTTTTTACCATTTTCTTTCTTCAAATATTTCTTTGGACTCATTTTTTCTCCTCTTTTTTATAGATTCCAATTATCCTTATTTCTGCTGATTGATATTGTTCCATGAGTCACAAAGGCTCTGTTTATTTTTTCCCTTTTATTTTTTCTTTTTGCAGATTGCATATTTTTTTTCATCTGCCTTAAGTTTACTGACTCTTTGTTTTGTCCGTTCTGTTAATTTTGTTTTAGGTACTATAATTTTCAGTTATGTCATTTCTATCTGGGTCTCTTTTGTAATGTCCTTATCTCTCTCTTTTGACACTCGTTGAGCCCTTTAACATTGAGGTCTTTCATTTTTCTTTAACTCCAGGAAATTTATCTTGCATTGCTTAAAATATTTCCTCCTGTGAATTTTTTTTTTTTTTTTTTTTTTTTTTTTTTTTTAGTTTTTTCACTTTCTGGGAATACTCTTATCTTTTCTTTTAGATTTTAAATATTCTTTTTACTTTCTTGTTTCTTTTGGAACAGTTCCTCAATCTAATCTTATTACTACTAATTCAGGAACATCTGTCCCTCTATTCCCTATATCTACTCCGTTTACCATTCCTACTGTTAAATTTTCATTCCAATATTTCTACCTGGTCCTTTCTTTGTTTCATATTGTCAATATTTTTCTATCTCCTTTAATATAAATAGTATGCTTGTTTATTATGCTTATTTTTAATTCTTGATCTACAATTTTGATATTTCTGCTTCTAATACATCCCCTTCCTTCAAACCATTAGAGAAATTCAGCATCTGGGAAGAGAAGGTCTGCTTAGATTGAGCTGTTCCAACTCCAGTTGTTTGGGGAGAGAGTGAGGGATACTCTGTCCTAATTATTTACCTAAACTCCATACCCCAGCAAGATTTTTTTTCAAAAATGTTGGCAATTGATGGGCTGGCCCAGTGGTGTACTGGTTGAGTTAGCACGCTCTGCTTCAGCGGCCTGGGGTTTGCAGTTTCCGATCCGGGGCACGGACTGACGCACCGCTCGTCAAGCCATGCTGTGGCAGCGTCCCACATAAAGTAGAGGAAGATGGGCATAGATGTTAGCCCAGGGCCAATCTTCCTCAGCAAAAAGAGGAGGATTGGCAACAGATGTTAGCTCAGGGCTAATCTTCCTCACACACACACACATAAATGTTGGCAATTGAGCAAATTTCTGCAGTAAAGTGGAAGAGGAAAAATGTCATATGGCATATTGGAGAAGAACGATAACTGAACTTAAACAGCTTTTTTGCAACTCATGCGCTCAGTATCTACTGAGCAACTTTCTGCACTGGACTGGAGCATTCAACCCCCAGTTCAAAAGAGCTTTCTCTCCCTATAAGAGCTTCTGTTGGTGGTGATGTTGTTTTCTGGAGTCTATGCTCCTTCTATAATTTCTCTAGGGTTAATTTTTGGGGAAAAAATAGCCATCCCTTCTAATACTTCGTGGCAAATATCAGATCTCCATCCTTACATATCTTTACACTAAGACTAGCACATTTCCTGTGTAAGAAAGGAAGAAATTTTCCTCTACCCTGCTAGATTATTCTGGCTGATCTAAGAACTAAATTGACAGGAGAATCAAACAAAGTTTAATAACATGTATACATAGGCGAGATCCAGAAAAACTGAGTAACTCCCCCAAATGGTTGAAGTCATCGCCTTAAATACCACCTTCAGCTAAAGATAAAAGAATGTTGGGGGTGGTGGTTTGGGACTTCAAAGGGGAGGAAGGCAATTCACAGGGAGATGGAAAAGCAAATATTTGGTAGACAAATGTTTGCCATGCCTTGCAGAGATGATGGGACAGGGAGAGGATTCTGATCTCTAGGGCCTGCCTGCTCTCCCCCACCACACTGTTGGGGCCCAGGGCAGGCCACCTCAAAATACCCCACAATAGCATATTGATTATTTTGAATTAAAGTTGCTTGAGAGGAAAAAGGCTGTTCTGACCCTCCTGTCTCTGTTCCCCCTGAAAGCAGGAAATAAACCTCCCACTTGAAAGGTGCTCTCCCTGCACCCTTATCATCAGAGCTAGGGGACTCAGGGCTGGGAAATCTCAGTAAACAAACCTTGCTAATTTACTACCTCAAGCCTAAAGTTTGCTTAAATTCCTCACTATTTATGTACCCCAAACCTAAGTTTCTTTGTCTTGTCAATTCTTCACAAATTTATTGTTTCTTTGTGTAAAACATATATATTCTGCCTTCTTTGTTCACTCTCTGAGCATCATTTTCATGATTCTCCCTCGCGCACATAATTAAATTGGGTTTTTCTCCTGTTAATCTAGTCTTGTGTCAATTTTATTATTAGTCCAGCTATAAGAACACAAGAAGGGAAGAAAGGGTATCTTCCTCGTCCCCCAGCAACACCTAGCCTGTATTTTTTGCAGATATCTCTGGTGACAGCTCTGTTCCTGTTATAGGTCATCCAGCTAAATTCTTTTAGGCGGTGAATGGGGAGGTAACAAGAAAAACTTTCTGAATCTTTTGTTTCTTAAAATAATCAGCCTAAAATAATCCTCATGTTAAAGAAACACATTTTGGGGTGGCAAATTTTGTTCCCCTTCATCTGGAATATACTAGACATATAATAAGTGCTTTCAGGTGAGTAAATAGTCATATCTTCTTTTCATTTTGTTTTTCAGGGATTTGGTTTCTTGAGATTATTCTTTTTTCTGATTGCTCTACTCTTCCTAAGTCAATCCAATCCCCCCTCAAGCTTAACACATAGTTTCTAAGCTATGTTTCATAAATTTTACACATATTATGCCTGCCTCACTGGTTTTATAGCACAAGATTTACTATGTTTATTCCCTTGGGCTTATATAGGGGAACGAATTACTTTAGCTAGAGAAAATGTGATTTTAATCAATTAGGTCAATTGATAGCTTACATTGAATCCTTCGACAGAGTAGAATTGATATTTATTGTCCATTGTTGAAAATTGCATTTAGGACCAGGGAAGAAAATATGGGTTAGGTGTGTTTGTGTATGAGTGTATGTGACGGGGACAGTTGATGAAGACAATAAGACTCACATATCTGATGTTCCTTGAAATTAAATTATGGAAAGATAGTTGCCTCTAATATATTAACAGTTTAGAGTGTCAGAAATTATTTTTATTTCGTAACTGTGAAATATCCATAAAAGGACCATAAACACTATAAGAATAATAATTTTAAAAACACCCACATACTCCTTAGACAGGTAAAGACATAGAAAAATATATTCTTTAGATGTTCTCTATTTTATTCTTCCCAATCTCATCCCCTTACCTACCCACACTGTGTTAAGCAATATCCTAACCTCAGTGTCAATTATTTCCTTCCTCTACTTTATAGTTTTCTACCTATGTGTGCACCCCTAAGCAATATTTTGTTTAATTTTGCATGCTTATAAAGTTTAAATTAGTTAAATCATACTTTAATATTCTTGTATCAGTTACATCCTTAGCTTAACATTATATTTTTTATTTTAATTCATATTCATGCAATAGTTGCAGGAGTTTTTTTCACTTTTACTGAAGTAGACTATTTTCTTATGTGAATATATTACTTACTTATCTATTCTGCTATTTATGGCCATTTATTTACTGGCCTTGTGCTCATACGGATAATACTACTACAAATATTCTTCTATATGTCTTCTATACAAACACGGGAATTTTTCTAGGGAGAACTCCTAGGTCATAAGTTATCAGCATGCTCTGTTTTGCTAGGAAGTGCCAACAGTGAAACAATTATTTCGTGATTTTCTGAATAGCCTTCTGATTCCCAAGTCATCTCCTCTGTCTTTATTCCTAGTCTAGATTGGCCCAAATAAAGCATTAAAGCAGAACTCACTCCTTATCACTCTTTATCACCTATGCTTTCCCCAAATCAAAGTTCCATCAAAGACCAGTACTGCGTAATTAGACATGATTCTAAAAATCAATGCATGACAAGTTTGATCATTTTGGCATTCTTTATAACAAATATGCTTCACTGCTCAATTTATCCAGCTATAGCAATTGATTTTGATAACATAGACAGCTAAATTAGATTCCCAAATATGTCTAAATGCTCCAGTCACATTTCTCTCCCATGGACATGCAGACATCTGGTCTCTATAAAGCAGAACAGAATGAATTTTTTTACATTTGTTCAAGACCATCATTTTGTTTATGGATTTTCATGTTGAAGGAAGATCTCCACCAGCAAAGAGATTTTTCACTTAGACGTGTATCATTTGCAGGGAGAGATTATCTGGGAGAGGAAGTTCTCTTCACAGATTCATTAGGAGTTCCATAAATCTGGCTTTTTGTTTCCTTTTATTATATTACATGCTCAAATATGTTTATCTGAATATTATCTGTATAGCATATTAACACCATACGGTAAGGGGACTCTTTTGACACCAGCTTCTATTGTAACTGAGGTCGGGAAAATAGGACATTGTGAAATGTGCACTGACTCCTAAATCTTCTTCCCAGAGGTGACGTTCCTCAGCTATCAAGATTACATGGCACAGTTGCATGTTTAGTCTCTTTTTCCCTTAAAAAACCTCCCACTGCCATGGCAGTGATCCACATGCAAAAGAGAGGAAGACTGGTACAGATGTTAACTCAGGGCTAATCTTCCTCAGTAAAAAAAAAAAAAAAAAAGACATTGGGAATGTCATTGCTGATACTCTCTATGAAAATTACTATGCATGTGGTCAGGGAAGATAACTGAGTCCTAGGCCACTTGACCTCAGTCCCTGTGGTATCACTATTATGATGAAAGCCATATCAGCCTTCTGTTTTTCTAGATAAATATGAAGAGGACTAAAATAAAATGGAATCTCTTCTGGAAAGCCCAAGTTAAAAGGCTGATTTAGACTTTGGGTACATAATGGTGTCAAAATCACAAAGTGATTATTAAAAATTACGCAAGTTTTAAACATTTAAAAAAATTTACAGTGTGAATAGTCCCACTCTATATTTCTTGGGGTTTGTTTGACAATATTTCGATTTTGGCATTAAATATACACACACATTTACATTTTTCTCCCCCTGAAATTTCATTTAAAGGATAAAGATAAAACATAAACCTATAAAAATAAAGGCAATCTGAAGAGAGCATTCAGTGGACAAGATACTTCAATAAATTTCTGGAGGGTAGACAGTAGATTGAAGAAAGAAAACTGAAATATCTCAGGGGTCAGAAGAAGGGTTGCAAGATAAAATACAGGATGCCCAGTTAAATCTAATTTCAGATAATCAACAAGATTTTTTTAGTATAAGTATGCCCCAAAGATTGCATGGGACATACTTATACTAAGGAATAAGTAGTATAAGTATGCCCCATGCAACACTGGGTTCTGTATTTTTAAAATGTTTATTCATCTATTTATTTTTATTTTTTGTTAATCTGACAATCCTAGCCATAAGAAACCTACTATTCTTAGACAGGTTTGTGAAGATAGGTACTTTATAAATTCCAAACAAGATAGCATCGAAAAAATAGCAGTCACAGAATAAGAAAGTAATCTTGGAAATGTAATTGAAATTGGAAATAGAAAGTTGAATAAAGGACAAATGAATATAAAAAAGAAATTCTTCCAGAACATGATAAAGCAATTGTAAATATGAAGAAGAAAATAAAGTTCTAGTGCAGGAGCTGGCAAACCTGAGTCTTGACATGAGTGCAGCCATGTTTGGCCGTTCCATTAACCTACAGCCACCAGCACTCAAAAAAATATAAAGCTGCTTTCTGTGTGGTGGGAACCGGCCTTTTTCCCGGGAACTGGCCTTTCTCCCACGGAGATAGTTGCAATTTGTAAGAATTTCAAGGTCCTTTGGGCGTCATGGCCTGGGGCAGACTGGCCAGCTGTGCTGGGCTGGGACGATAGCCAGGAGGCTCAGTGCACGTACACCACTGACAACCATTTGTGCATGGGAACACTGAATGCTTGCTCTGTGAACTCTGCAAGTGCTTATATAAACTGCTGGAAACCGAGGCCTGGTGAGAGTCTCACCTGTGGAGGGGACGCTGGGCCCAGGACCTCTGATGATCAGATTCCTGCTCAGCGGTGTCAGTTGAAGGGACTCTCCCCAGAAGTGGGGCGTGGATGTTGTGAGTAACCGATCTGATGTGTTCCCTTTTCGGTCAACCTGGTGTTTCTCTTTCCGGTTGATTTGTGTCATTTCCCTTCAGTCGATGTGGATGTTTTCCCTTTCTAGTCAAGCTGATGTTTTTCCCTCTTAATATTTGACCTATTTGGATCTGTTTGCAGACTATCGCCTTTACTCTCCTCTATATAAGGTATATATATAAAATATACCTTCGGTCCATTTGTTTGGAGTGGAAAGTTTCTTTTACGTCTCCGATCGAATCCCCCGAACCACTCAAAACACTCACAGGCTAAATCTGGCCTGCTGCCTTTATTTGTCTACGAACACTGCTCAAGAGGGTTAGCACTGTGAGACCCAGAAACCAAGCCAGGGCATCTCCTTCTGGCCCTATTCATGCTCCACTCCCAGCTCCTGCCTTCTGTTACCACACCAGGTCCATTTTTGCCGGCTGCCCAGAAAGCCAATCACCAAGACAACGAGGTTGCAGAGAGAGAGGGTTTATTAATCACATGGCAGCCAAGTGTGGAAACGGGAGAATGAATCTCAAATCCGCTTCCCTGAAAATAGGGACTTGGGGATATTTATGGGGTAGGGGGCAAGGTGGTCTGAAATGATTGGAGGTGAGGAGAGATGAGGTAATTGATGATCTGCACAAGCATAGTCAGACTTCACGCCTCTTTGTAGGATGCATGTTCACAGAATGGCGGCATTAGCACGCCCTGAGGGTGGAGTTCCAACCTCTTGCCATCAAAAGGTTGCTTTTCGGACACATGTCTGCATGGGCCCAGCTGATGGGTTGATGGTCTCAATCTGGCCTGAAGTGGACAAGAGTTTCAATTCCTGAAAAAATAGCTCAAACACCCATTACCATGGTGACCCTGGCTCCAGGGGGATGTTACCTATAGGAACCTGGTGGGAGTCGGATAGCATATGGCCTAAACAGCACAGTTAACAATGGGTAAGCTTATCACGCAGATTTAAGTCTTCACCTTCTGTTCTGATAAGTTTCTAGGTAAGGCCATACCCCCCTTCTTCCTGGTGCAGGGAAGAAGATACCTTTACAAATGGAGATTTTCTTTACAAATGTAAATGTCTCTTATAAAGGGTAACCAGAACTAAGAATGGGCTTAGCAAGGACCTTACAGATACCTAGAGATGTCTATGCCGGGGGCAGACCTCCCATCCCAAACTCCTTTGGTCAGTTAGTGGGGGTGGGGGCCAAAGTGTCTTTCAGGCAGAGACATATTTTGAGGTGGCCAATTCTGACACCCCATAGTTACTAGCTACTTAATCATCAATGGCTAACTGTTTGCATGTTTCACTGCTTCCCCAACTGGCAGCCACACTAGTGCTCAAGCTTTGGACTGGTCACCCCCTGTGTGTGGGGGACTCTGCAGTTGGCAATTACCAGGCACCAAATAGTAGAATCTCAACTGGGGACTCAGAGACTCAGCAAATTTCCTTATCTCCAGCCAGCTGCCTAAGTTGAGACAGCTGGGCTCTCCTGAGGGAGACAAGGGCACACCTGGATGAGGTGTCACTGAGGCAGTGAACGAAACTGCCTCATTCACCACATTCTTTTCTCTCTAGATGGTACCTATTTTTCTTCACACCAAAAATGTATCCAGTGTCTAGCACCTGGGTGCAAAGCATGCCCTCCACTTTGTGGGGTCCATCACAGGCAAATGGTAGGAGTGGACAGAGCAGGAGCTTATCTCTTATCATGTAAGCACCACACAATATCCTCGATGTTGCCACTTCGCTAATAAAGCCTAAAATATTTAATATCTGGAACTTTACATGAAAGGTTTGCCAACCTCTGGTCTAGCAATCAATCACGAAAGTTGAAAATAGTTTCAGGAAGAATGAGAAAGCAGAAAGCGATGGAATGATCAAAGAAATAATAGAAGAAAATCTCTCAAAACTGAGAAAAGGAACACATCTTCAGTTTGAAAGGACCCTCCAAGTATATAGAAAAATGAAATGGGGAAAAAAAAAACCATACTATACAGAGAAAAGCCTACATATTTCCTAGGGTAAAGGAAAGCGGGAGGGGAAAAACAAGAATCAATTTCCACCAGACTTTTCATCAGCAACATCCCATGTTGAAAGCTACCAGCCTGAATGCCTCCCAGTTAATGAATTAAACTACTCTTATCCTAAAATTTCAACTCATCCTTATATTCATTAAAAATCACAACCAAATGCAGTGACAAAATTAAGATATTTTCAGATGTGCAAGGACACCTTTTTTATTTTAATGAGTTACTTAGGAATGCAAACCAAGGAAGAAGCCATAATAGAAAAGCAGCAAAAAATATGTCTTAGGAGAACAGTGAGGAGAAAGTTATCCACGGATGATAACTCTGCCACAGGCTTAGGATCCATGAGCCCAGAATTGGCAAAGGATAGAGGATTCAGGAAGAGAAGTCTCTGTGTGGGAAAAATAATATTCTATAGAAAAAATAGAATATTTTCTATATTGGAAAAAATTGAGAATATGCTAGAAGCTATTTGAGGAGTGTAAAAGAGTAAGAATTTATTTGAACTTGACGCTTGGCTCATTTTACGTTGAGTAAGAGTATTTGAACTGTAGATAAATCAGTGTAATCCTAGCACACTGCTTCCATGGCAGGGGAAAATATTTATAATTTCAATATAATTTGACGTTGTTTATTTCTTTTGTAACTTTCATAATCAGGCATTAGTAAATCACAGAAGAATGAATTATAGCTATAAAACAAAATAAATAGAGTTCTTTACATTATAAGCCTCTCTGTGGAGAGATTAATAAAATGAGCTGAATGTAGATGAAACTACTAGAAACCAAAGAACTAAAACAGAATTAGAAGACATTGGAGTTTCACTCAAATTCCTCAAAGAAAGGAGAGGTGGTTTCATTCCTAACTTCTGAGTGGTTCAGAGAAGGGATATGAAAAGGTTGCGGGGGAAGGGGTTATGGCTACCTTATCAATGTCCATAACTCTGTTAATACTTCAGGGACAATAACCTCCTGCTTTCAAGTGCAGCAACTTGAAAAGGAGAATTTTCTTATTGAAGCTGCTCAAAATGAACTTTTAAAAAAGAACATAGCATGAAACAGCCACAAGAGCTTTTACTGATTGATTACTATATTTGAAGCATATAGTGATTTCTTTACTTTTTAAATTTTAATTTGCCCTCACAGTAAGCCTATAAACTAAGTATTACGATTTTAATTTTATATGTGATGAAACTAAGGCTCTGAGAGTACTACCTTGCCCAAGATTACATAGTTAGCAAGAAACAGTCAAGGTGCAAACCTAGGTTTGTGTGATTCTTGAGAGATTCTTGAGTGACAATAGAACTTGCACCCACAATCTCTACAGCAACCAGCCCAGGGAAACCAAACCACAAACTCTGCAGCAATCAACCCAGAATGATCAGGACTTGGTCGATGACTGACAGCTTCCTTATTTTCCCTACTCCCCTCTGTGCCCAACTTAGGACCAACCAGAGAAAGCCAAATACCAACCTAGAACATCCCACTTCTAGTTAGCCCACCTCTAGCTTCCCCATGCCAACACCCCCTAATCAGAGCATACCAGAAGTCTTTCTTTTTTTCAGATAAAGTCTTCCCACTTCCCTTCCTTACTCTGAGGCTCTGCCAAATGCAGGTGATGGTAGCTGCTCTGCTGTAGCAAGCTCTGAATAAATATCTTCTGTTCATTCTCGTTTGGGTGGGTTTCATTTATTTCCACATACCAAATGCTACAATTTCAGCCACTATACAGTAATGTTTAGACTTTCAATGCAACAACTAATTGTTAGTTTTCTTCAAACTTGCTTTTGGAAGGCAAGATTTTCTAGGCAAAAATAAAAAAGGAAAAGATTTAGAGAAGTTCCCCCACCTTAGATAACTTGAGGTGGTAAAGTATGGTAAACTAAAACTGCAAATGGTTATTGAAACCCTTAAATTGACTTGTGTTCTGCATTCATAGTCAGAGGCAAAGATCCAGGGCCAAATGACCTTTCGTATTGTATTCCTTGGTTCCATTCTACAACCAGTATTGTTACAGATCAAAAGAACCAGCAGAGCCCAGATGTAGCGGCAGATGATAAGTTAAAGCAAAGTGTTTTCTGGCTCTCTAATGGCTTTCCGTCTGCAAATGGAATGAAACACAGCAGGGACTAAAAGCAAGCACCTAAATATTTCCAATAAAGGCAAGGTGTATGGGCAAATAAAAAAGTTAAGGGAAAATGTTAAAGTAGTATCAGTGCATGAGGTATGACTCAGACAAATCAGGAGAGGTTCTACCTCCATCTTTTCCTAGTACTTTGAATTCAGAGTAAGCTATCTTAGGCCACTGAGCATTTGATCTACTTCCAGAGGCCAGTATTTCTCAACTGATGTTCCTGGGAAAATCCGTTTCTCCAGAGCTTATGATGTGTTCTCCAAAAAGCAGGGCTAGTCTCTTTTCAAACAAAATGTAAGCAACTGGGTTACACAACGTTGTACACGTTTCTTTCTTATACTACTTCCATGAGCTTTTAATATACAGGAGGATATGACATGAAAATATTTCTAAACATTTTTAATTTCATTTCATGGGACTAGTGTTCAAGGAAACACAATTGAGCTGATATGCTCTTCATTGCAAGCCATCTTAAAGCCTTAAATGTATTTCTATATTCCATTGCAATGAAGATATACAGAATGCCAAGTCTGAGAAAGGGCCAAGGAGTTATACTTTTGAATTTTTGAACTACAGTAAGATAAAAGAAGGACGGTTCTTGCATGACGGTGTACGAGAGTTACGAAAGCTGGGACGTGAAAAGAGTCTGCTACGTTTGAATTGTTGGGTTTGCTGCTTTGTGGCTTTAGGCAAATTATTACTCACTCCATGCCTTAGTTTCTTCTTCTACTGAAAGTTACTGAGAGTATTAAATGTTAGTATATGTAAAGCGCTAAGAATGTTACCTAGTTCATAATTTTCATTATCATCAGTATAATTGTTAATTACCATTTTCTGGTAAATTTGAGTGATAGATCTAGGACCATTCTGGCCTCACTCTTTCCTCTGTGTTTACTGTAAACAAGTTGAGTTTTTGATGATATGAAAAATTGGGGTTAGAAAATTAAAAAAAACCTCAACATGTGGTGTTACAGGGAGGCTGTCAAAGGAGGTTGGGGCTGATATGCAAGACACACATTTCAATCCCTTAGCACTCTTACCCCAGTAAGGAGACTGGTTAAATCCTCTCCCAAATGAATACCCACTGCATTAGACCTCCCTCCTCAGGATGTCACTCACTTCTATAGAACTATCCTGAAAATTAAAGCAGGGTGCAAGTTGCTCTGAAGGCCGCCTCCCTCGGATAACTTGAAACCATTTGAAGCATAGAGACCCTCTAGTAAGTCTAAGGGGTTCATTTCCTTAGTGCTGTGTTTGCCACTGGGTCCCTCCCTCAACTGAACAGTGACTCACTCTTCTATTGAAAGATTGTCTTAATTTATAGAAGTTTAATGAAATGATTATATTTTAAATCAGCAAAACATTTAAAATGTCATATTCTAATTTTTTCCCCAAAGTTATTCCTTCACATTTGTACTGCATCAGGATAAATATCACTTCTGAAAATTGAGAGTTCTTTGGTCTCTTTAAATCAGCACTAACTTTATAATCTGGCTTTTTAAGTTCCAATTTTAGGTATAGGATTAGAACTAATGAGAAACATTTGGATTACATTTTTGAGGTATTGTACTACAAAAATTCTCATTTTCCTAGCATATTGTAAGCTATTTTTGCTGCTGTCTGGCCTTTAAATACCTTCTTCACTGGATGGTAATCCATTATAGCTATTAGCTTGTTGCTCTGTCGGGGTACAGAGACTAATAAACCTTGAAGGAGTTAGAAAGCTACAGATTCTGAAGTTCTTTCATCCAGTTTGTTTGGCAGGTTAAATTACTTATTCTTATTAATATCAGAGAGTAGTTTGTCCCAATAGTGAAAGGTCACCTTAAGCGTCTCTGTAAATAATTATATGATTCTAAAACCTTGCAGTTGAAATACCTGTTTTTAATCATTCTACTCACTTCTAAGGGCATGTCAAGGCAATAAAATAATTTCGAAGGGGATATTTTTAATATCTTCTCCAGCTGAATTATTGCTCATGGTAGGAAGAAAGTCAGTAACCATATTCAAAACCATTTTTAAAGCAGTAACTTAATTTACTTAACTATCTCTTTTTTTCTTATCAGTTCTACCTTTTAAAGATGAGAGTTATCAAAAATGTTTCATAAATGCTTTTGTGTAAAATGTGCATATGTACATAAATATTAACAAACAATGAAGTTAGCCTTCACTGAAGAGTCAACCACAAAGTATATCCAGCTTCTCATCCTTGGTCTATGTGTATTATATTTTCTTTTTCATATTTCATAAACTTAATAAACCTTTGAAAAAGAATAATTTATGCTTCTTTATATCACAAGTATATGGTATTAGCAAGGTTATAACTTCATCCACAACTATAATTTTGTTTTTGTTTCTTTGGATTAGGGCCTAAAATCCACAAAAAGTTATAAGATGCACACAAGCATATAGCACGTTGCAGGAGTGTAAGAATTTAGAAAATAATATACATTTGCAGACTACAAATACAAATATTTCTCTATAATTCCATTTACATTATTCAAGGTAAACTTATGTATACTTAGCCATTTCTCTCTTCATTAGAAATTACTCTGAGGATAGATAAAAGAAATGAAATGGAATGTTATATATATCCTATTTAGTTCTCTGTAACGATATGATGGAGAAGAAAATAGGATAAACAAGCAAATTCATTTGTATTATCCCAATTTCCACTAATATACATAGGCTGATCTTCATTATACAGAAAAACAAGAATTTTCTGCACTATAAAACTAGAATCCATGTGCTACTGAGAACCACAACAGATGATTCTTGCCTTCACCTTCAAAGATTAACCTAATCACATTTGTTTTCTTAAGAAGTTTATTCTTGATTCTTCCTCTTTTTCACTATTCCTCTTCTCCTAATTCACACTTGATTTGGCAAATTTCTCCAGGTCTCAATATTCGTATGTTTATTTTTCCTCTAATACCCTGGGCATTCTCATCATATGCCAATACGTTTATCCAAAGTCATACCACATTGCAGTTTTCTTCATTGTAAAAGGGTCTGAGCTCCCATGAAAAGTCTTTAAAACAAAAAGCTGTAAAATTAATGAACATATTATTAAATTAATTTTGGAGTGCAGTATAATGATCGTAGGATTTCAAGCATTATGAAAGACATTTGCCTTCAGGTTTACAAAAAGCTTGAATAATTACCTCTAGAAAGATAGACTATTTGGCTTTGAGTTAACAAATAATTTTACATTATACCTTTGCTAAATGAGGAAAACATACAAAAAGTTATGTTACTAAGACCTTTACAAGGCTGAAAAATGCAACTAAAATTTTTTAAGTATTAATTTAGTACACTCTAAAAAGTAGGATAGTAGCATAAACATAGAAAAGATTGCTGAAATTTTTATTTACCAGTTATATAAACTTCCTTATAGGGAGTTCATTACTACTGGATTAACTTGCATGTTTGAGAATAGAATTTATAGAATAGACAATTTTTCTTTTTTTTGTGTGAGGAATATTAGCTCTGTGCTAACGCCTGTTGCCAATCCTCTTTTTTGCTGAGGAAGATTGGCCCTGGGCTAACATCCATGCCCATCTTCCTCTACTTTACGTGGGACAACTGCCACAGCATGGCTTGATGAGCAGTGCGTAGGTCTCTGCCTGGAATCTGAACCTGGGTTCCCTGGGCTGCCAGAAGTGGAGCGCCCAAACTTAACCACTATGCCACTGGGCAACCCCCTAGAATAGACAATTTAAAATTTTTTTTATAATTCAGCTCAAAATGTATTGATGATAACATGCCTTTAAATAATGAATACTATTAAAGTGGTACAATATTATTTTAGCACTTAATGCAATCATGACTGTAGAGTTTACATTCAGAAGTACCTAAACAAAATTCTGCAGGATCCTACACAAACCTTGATGAAACTAGTTACAAATCAGTCAATATCACAGCAGCTTATGTTGATAACAATTCAAAGTAATATCAAATATAACCTAGGATTTCAAACTCAGTGTAGTATAGAAAATCACGTAGAAACCATGTGTCAAATAAAAACACGTAATTCACATTCTCCTCTTAAATGAGAACCCTTGTTCACACATACCTGAGTGTCATCATCTCTGACCATCCATGCCGCAATTTAAAAATAAAGACTTGGTCTTCACTGCCAGGTCTGCAAGGGCTAACCCAGTTTTAAGTGATGATGTAAAGAGTGATTTAGAATAAATGCCAATCTCATTTTTCCCAACATCTGCTTTGATAAGATAGTAGAGAAATCTCTCCCTGAAATTCCCAGGCCAAAAAAATGACCAAAGTTAACTGACAATAAATGTATCATCTTTGTAGTCAGCTCAGAAAATATTGGCAAAGCAAGTATAAAAGCTTCATGAAATCCTTAAAATAGGACATAATACACAGAAAACTATCTTATATCAACACAGCCAAAGATATCTGAGTAGGTGGAAAAGCTACTTTGTGCTACTATGCCCTAGTCACAAACCGTGAAACACTTGGGGACTGACATTTAACTACAGTCAAGACCAAACTGAGAACCCATTACAAAACCTGCATTTGTTTTTCTTTGTCTTTCAAATGTGACCTTGAAAAGTAAAAAATATTTGGCGATAAACCACCGATATAAAGATAATAAAGGAATCAAATCTAAGTAGTTGATTTGACTGATAAGGTCCATCTGCCTGTTGCTTATTTATTTCTTCTATTAGGAATTAAATGGCCACTGTATCATGATTGCTCTATACTGAAACCATATACAGATTAAGTAGAAGATTAAAATTACATGGACTGGAGAGGTGTGAGTTTGGAATAAGAAGAGACATATTTGCTAAGTTCTAAAATATATTTTTTCATATTTATTTATTTGCTTATTCACTCAATAAATATTTATTGAACATCTATTATGTGCCCCTTTTAAGTTCTGAAGATACAGCAGTGAACAAAACAGACAAAAGTAGCTGTCTTCTGGGAGCTTACATTCTGGTTGGGGGCTGTATCCAACTGAACTTGATAGCCAATCTTGGATGTCTAATAGGCACATCAATCTTGAGAATTCCAAATAATTTTCAATCCCCTTCCCCTTCAAATGTATTTCTTCTCCAGTCTTTCCTATCTCAGTAAGTGGCATCTCCATTCACTCTGTTGCTTATGCTGAAAGCTTTAGAGTTATTGTTTTCTCTCATTCCCACACTCTACACAAACAATCTATCCATCATCAAGTGCGGCTGATTCTACCTTCCAAATATATTCCAAATCTACCTATTTTTCAACACCTGCTACCACCCTGGCCCACCATTTCTCTACTATACTGCCATAATAGGTTTTCTAACTTTCCTGCCTCTGTAAGATGAAGTAGAAGAGAAGGGGGAAAGAAAGAAAGAATATAAACTAGAACAAATAGGGAAAGACTAATTCTAGTTGCTTACCCAAGGGAGTGAGGAATTAGGTTGAAACTGATAGGCATAAAATGTAAATTAAAAAAAAAATTTAGGGACAGGCCCCATGGATTGGTGGTTAAGCTTGGCATGCTCTGCTTTAGTGGCCTGAGTTCAGTTTCTGGGTGCAGACTACACTACCTGTTGGTGGCCATGCTGTGGCAGCAACCCATATACAAAATAGAGGAAGATGGGCACAGATGTTGGCTCAGGGCTATTCTTCCTCAAGCAAAAAGAGGAAGATTGGCAACAGATGTTAGCTCAGGGTGAATCTTCCTCAGCAAACAAACAAAAAAAAAAGTATATATAGTTTCATAAATTTGATTTTATAATTGTATAATAATTTAGTAATTATAAAACACAATTACATTGAAATGCAATCACTAAATATAAAATTTAAAAAGTAATTTTCCTATCCAAGTCTACTGGAAATTTCTTAAAAGAATGGCAACCTAGTAGCGAAGAACATTCCCAGTGCCCAGATTTTGGTCTTAATACATCATTTTTGTATAAAACGAACCAAAGTTCCTTGAAAAAATGGCAGGAACCATATAATATCTGCGTGGAAACAACTTTTTATCTTAGATAGCAAAAAAAGATCTCAAACACACTGCTCAGATCATGGCAAAGGACTCAGTAGTAATTGAAGAGTCTCATACTTGGTGAAGACAGGAAAATTTGAGTATCAAAAATAAGATAATTTAAATACGTAAAATACGTTTAAATACACGAGTTCATCATGATGCTAAAAAAGTACTAATTGCTCAACATTTGAATGTGCTGGTAAATGGACTCATTATGCTGTAAAATAAATGTAAAAAATGACATATGTATCCTACTGTTTTCTAGAATAACTGTTCTTTTGCATAATCATAGAGCAGATGAGAAGAAGTTTATTTTTAAGGGAAAATTGCAGATAATAAAATACTACAATAGATAGATTTATAATATTATTATTTTATATACTCTAAGGAATTAATTAATCTAGATATTGATCAACAATTACTGCTAACATCAGAAAACAAGACAGACATTATGTCTCGTTTTAGGTAAACACAACACTATCTATGAAATAGTATTGCTGAAAAAAGAAAAATTAATAAATCTGAATCATATCAAGCCTCTGGTTCCAATCCATAGGAAAATACACAAGATTGTTGGTTTGGAAATTTAGGAATTTCCTGGGTGAAACCTGAAACTGGACCTTGGAGACTGGAAACTGGAGGGCAAGAAGAGACTGAAGGGAGAAGTGTATCTTTCCAGATTGGTAGGTGGCAGTTTTAATAAATAAGGGAACTTACGAGGCTTGCCTTGGGTGGCCATAAGACAAGTAGATCTCCACACCTGCCCACCAGAATTTTAAAAGTTTATTTACAGAGAGGCTTTAACTGGGTTCAGTCATGTATACTGTCCAGATGGTCTCAACAACACATTGCTCTCTTAAGGCTGAATCCTTGAAAACAGCTCCCACTGTGGGAACATTTGAAGGACAAGAGAAGGGATGAGGAGTTCAGGATCAGTCCTCTGCCTGAGTCCAGCTCACTGGTCAACCAGTGGTCGTGTCCTCTCAATGACCTCCTCCAACAAAGAGAGAAGAACCTGTTAAAGAATACATGAGAGGGGGCCGGCCCTGTGGTTTAGCGGTTAAGTGCGCGCTCTCCGTTACTGGCGGCCGGGATTCGGATCCTGGGCGCGCACCCATGCACCGCTCATCCAGCCATGCTGAGGCAGCAGTCCACATACGGCAACTAGAAGGATGTGCAACTATGACATACACCTATCTGCTGGGGCTTTGGGGAGAAAAAGGAGGAGGATTGGCAATAGATGTTAGCTCAGAGCTGGTCTTCCTCAGCAAAAAGAGGAGGATTGGCATGGATGTTAGCTCAGGGCTGATCTTCCTCACAAAAAAAAAAAAAAAAGAAGAATACATGAGAAATGCAATTGGCAAAAGCTAAACTTTAGGAAACTGCTGGCCAAAGGATCTTATTTTTGATTCAACAAATAAGTTGCCAGTAATTTAAAAAAAGAGAGAAATGGAGAGAAAACTTGTATATTAAAAGGGAATTAAGAGCCATATCAATTAATTACAACGTTGAGAATTTTGTTGGTTCCTGATTTAAAAAGAAAACACTATAAAAATAATTGTGGCATTTATGAGAAAATTGGAAAAATTTGAACAGCGATTGGATTTTTTCTGAGACTAAGGATTTATCGTTAAATTTTTGGAATAATAACAATATCATGGTAATCTTTAAAAAGAGGGCTATTATCCTACAGAGAAATGTAAATATGAAATACATGGAATCCCTAACTGAAATATTTACAGATGAAATAATACAATGTCTTAGATTTGCTCAGATATGATATGAGAAGGGGAGGTAGGTAGGAGTATAAAGAACACAAGATGGCCAGGTGTTGATAATTGTTGATGATGGGTACTGGTGAAGGATTTATTATGCTCTTCTTTGTATTTCTACATATGGTTCAATCTTTTTTACAGGAAAAGATTAAAAATAAATATACAAGAAACCAACATAATATAAAATATATAAATATTTTTAAGATAAGAAAACCCAATTGTGTTCCTTTAGTTGTCAGGCCATTTGCTAAGTGTTCTGATCATTTTAAATAAAACAAAATGTCACACTTGAGGCTTCATGCTTTTAGTGTGCATTTTGTTGGTAGAGATGTTATTTTCCCAGCAGTAGAATTTATATATTTTTGCCAATAATTCCCATGTGTCAATACTTTTAATGTTTTGTACATCAAATTATAGTAAAAAGACAACCATAAACAAGATGCAGTTCCTCTATTTTCATTAACAGCTCAACTGTATTATAGTAAATCAAGTTTATAGTCCACCAAGTGGAGTTCTCCTATTATTTTATTTTGTGATGGATCATTAAAAATATCTTAAAAACCGATAGTTTCATCATTACTGCTCAAAATAGCCTGTGGAAGATTTGAGCTAGGCAAATATGGAAGATACTGAACATGCAGCACTGCCTTGAATTCCATTTGTAATTTTAGTATAGCAAATAGACCCCGGATGTTGCTTAATGTGGATAAATTCATTTTATATTTCGGTTGATCTATATATTAATCAGCTAGCGCTGCCATAACAAAACACCACCCACTGGGTGGCTTAAACAACAGAAATTTATTTTCCCACATTATGAAGGCTAGAAGTCCGAAATCACAAGGCAGGCAGGATTGGTTTCTTCTAAGATCTCTGTCCTTGGCTGCCTTCTCCCTGTGTCCTCACATGGCCTTTGCACATGCAAATCTCTGGTGTCTCTTCCTCTTCTTATAAGGTCATCAGTCATTGGATTAGGAAGGAACCTTTATGATCTCATTTAACCCTAATTACCTCCTTAAAGGCCCTATCTCCAAATATAGTCACATTGGGAGTTAGGGCTTCCACATATGAATTTGGGAGATACAATTCATACATAACAAGCTGAAAAATTTTTCCTAATAATTCAAGAGGATGACTGGGCAAAAGTTTATTTTTCACATAAGAAAAGTCTTTCTGAAAATTGTCATGACTTGCAAAACGTCCACTTACTGCAAGTTCAGTAACTGGAACACTGTCCTTCAGCTGAGATCCAAGTTTCTGGCATCCATCTTCAGCCTGCTCTGCACACAGCCTCTTAGCACCCGGATGCTAGCCAGCCGCTCACTTCTAATTCTGGGAGTTGACCCCCCCCACCTGCCAGCACATGTTGTTTTAAAATGTGCGTATATTTGTGGCCAAAAAGTTACAGATGGCAAATAAACATGTGAAAAGATGCTTCACATTATATGTCATTAAGGAAATGCAAATTAAAACAATAGTGAGATACCACTACACACCTATCAGAATGGCTAAAATCCAGAACAATGACAAGACCAAATGCTGATAAAGTGCAGAGCATCAGGAATTCTCATTCATTGCTGGTGGGAATGCAAAATGGTACTGTCACTTTGGAAGACAGTTTGGTGGTTTCTTATGAAACCAAACATATACTCTTATCACTCTTACAAAGATCTAGTGATTCTACTCTTTGATATTTACCCCAAAGAATTGAAAACGTATATCCACACAAAAACCTGCATGTGGATGTTTACAGCAGCTTTCTTCATAATTGCCAGAAACTTGGAAGAAACCAAGATGTCCTTCCGTATGTAAATGGATAAATAAACCGTGGTACATCTAGACAATGGAATATTATTCAGTGCTAAAAAGAAATGAGCTATCAAGCCATTAAAAGACATGGAGGAAACTTAAATGTATATTACTAAGTAAAAGAAGCCAATCAGAAAAGGTTACATACTGTATGATTGTAACTATGTATATGACATTCAGAAAAAGACAAAACTATGGAGACTAAAAATATCAGTGGTTCCCAGGGCTTATGGGGAAGGGAGGGATGAATAGGTGAAGGACAGAGGATTTTTAGGGCATGATATTCTGTATAATATCATAATGGTAGATATATGTCATTATATATTTGTCAAAACCCATACAATGCACAACACCAAGAGTGAATCCTAACGTAAACTATGGACTTTGAGTAATTATGCTGTGTCAATGTGGGTTCATCAGTTATAAGAAATGTACCATTCTGGTGAGGGGTGTTGATAATGGAGGAAGTTATGCACGTGTGGGGACAGGGCATATGGGAAATCTCCACACCTTCTGCTCAATTTTGCTATAAACTTAAAACTGTTCTGAAAAATAAAGACAATTTAAAAATAATAAGCGTAAAAGAAAAAAAGTTTTAAAAGTTTGAATCTCATCTCTTTTATTTACTGTGTGATTTTGAAAAAGTTAATTAGTATATATGTAGTCCAGTATACCTATCTGTAAAATGGAGTAATAAAGGTAATTGCCTCTCAGAATTATTACAGATAATTAAAAATGAAAAAATAAAGATTTTACAAAATGCTTTCAAATATTAATTTGTACTAAATTGAAAGGGAAGCTTTCAGCTCAGACATCAATGCAAAACAAATATTGCAGATAGGAGGCCGTTGATTCCTTTACCCTACTTCTCTAAGGTGAATTATAGAAATACTTATTTCTATTAATTATTTTATAGATTCCCCAGATCTATATATGAGATCTATGTTTATAATAAGCTTACTCAATTTAAGAAAAAAATAATCACTGTTCTGATGAGGCAATACATACTCCTGGTACAAACTTCAGACTTAACTAAACCATATATTGGTGAAAAGAAATTCCCCCTACTCCTTTCTTCATCCAATTTCCGTCCCTAGAAGTAACCACTGTTACCGTCTTGTACATGTTTACAGATATGTCCTAAACATTTACAAAGAATGAATGAGAGTGCTTGGTTCTGGAGGTGTTATTAATCGTACTGAATCACCAGTATTGCACAGATACTAATAAATCAGAATGGATTTTGGTCTTAGCTTTGGTCAGGGTCCTGGGGTCCCCTGGTTGTGACACTTGCCCAAGGTCAATAGGTTGATAAGTGCATGATGTCAGGATGGGGCGAGGCGGTCATTACTCAAACTCTGTGCTAGGCATGTGGTGGTTAAAAAGGACAGTAAAAAGGGAAAGTAGTAGTGTAGGATGAGAGGTAATAAAGGTGTATGTTATCTATTTTACCATTTTTCCTGAACAAACCTTTCTTTCTTTTGTATCACAGATGTCATACTTAAAGTAGTGTATATACATGTATAGCCTATATAGATAATCTAGTTTTGTTAGTAAGAACGTTGGTAACATTTTTTCACTTAAAAATAAAAGATTTAGCAGAACAATGTACTAGTTCCTTTACACACCTTTCCCCTAACCTTCAAAATATCATTTCTAATAAACTCATATTCCCACTGGGTAGATAAAGAAATTGATGCTTAGAGTCATTAAAGAACTGCCCAGAACCGTGAGCTAGGATTTGTCCCATATGCATGTGATTGTGATTCCAAAACCGAAGGTTTTTAATTTGACTAATAAGCCTTATTAATGCTAAGTCCCTGAGTAAAGATGTATTTTCTTACCTAAAATTAATATATTCTCAGCTCTAAGTATTTTTACTTTGATTTTCTTTGTTCCCTATATGCATCTTCCTCCTTTGCCGCCCCCAAACCTCCTAAGAATTGTCGTTTTCTAGGATTTCAGGATGAGACTCTCTGTACAATTACATTTTTCATTTTTTCTAACTTTAGAAATGTGGCAGTCAATGAGAACTTTGTACAGTTATTCTTCAGATTCAATTTCGATCATGTACATGACTCATTCAGCCTTCTCAGGTCCTTTCATGAACCGGCTCAGAAGCAAGGCACTTCAGGTTTGATGCATTTCAAGTCTCATATAACGCAGTGCTCACTTTCAAGTGTGTTCGTTCAAAGCCATCCTCTTTTATACCTCAAAGTCAAGAGAGGTTTTCGTATAAAAGAATTTCTCAACCGACCACTGTTAATTTCGTGTAAATACAGTGAAGAGATAATAGAGAGAAGTAGCCAAAAAAAGCACCATTTGCACAGGGTAAAACAAAATAAAATGTCAAATCATATCTGTCTCCCTCTTTTCCTTTCACTCACTTATTAGTAAGCACAGATATTGGAAAAGACCTAAGAGCCAATATGTGATTCCAGGGCTTTCTGTCTTTCAAATAACTTATGCTAGTTGGTGTGTCCATAAGACAGTATGATAGAACGGGAAGTAGAATAGCTGGATGAGTGCGAGCCCTCACTAACTAATGGATGAGCCTGGGCATCCATTTTCTGATCTTCAGCTTCAACTTCCATAAAATCATCATAATATCTATTTCTTAGGGCTGTTTAGAAGATTAAGTGATGTGTGTAAAATGTTTTATAAACTGTAAAGCACATAAAATAGAGGTTATATTTAGTATCTCAGACAAATCTGTGCAGTTTTGCCACAAAGTCTCGTTCCGTGTTCAGTGCATTTAAGAATCCATACAAATATTTAAAACTGGTTTCAAATTTGGCATACAAATTACATCCACGGCAGGGAAGACAGAAAGGTAACTCCATGATAGACAGAGTCATGCAAGGTCCAGGCACAGCGGTTCCGGAACTTTAGCAGCATCTTCTCTAGTACTAGGGGTAGAAATGATACAGCTTGAAGAAAAGTTTTCAGGAGGGAAATGGAGAACAAGAGATATCAAGTGCCACGTCTAACGCAACAAAAATAATTACTGGTCAAACACTCTACAACCCAGAACCCAAGGCTCTCAGGCAAGTTTCCCTCCTCTCATCATAGATATGTATGATCTCCAAAACACTAATGCTGGAATCTCAGGTGACCGGTAATTCAGCAGTGGAAATATATAGGAACAGACAGCTCTGCCCAACCTAACTCAATTAATACCATATAAGTAACTCTCAAGAGTAGTTCTGGTGCTAACCAACCTTCACAGACTTGCAGCTTGGACATACATGCCCAACGACCTGTATCTATAAATAACAAGAATCCAAGTGGGAGCTGATCACTTTTTCTTGCTTCCACTGTTAACATTTTTTTATATTTTAATTTTTTTGTTGATTTCTACTTTGAAGGCACATGTGAAGAACAGTACCTTTCAATAAAGAAATTTCAGAAAATCACTGTCTGCCCTAAAGATAATGTTCATTCACTGAGTGCTAACCCGGACAGTTAATGAATAAGGGATTAAGACAGCTTTATAGGTTAAATAGTTCTTGCCTCTGTTCTAAAAACAAACGAAATGTTCTTTAAGTCATAACTGATGTCCTGGAATCAAAGAAAAGTGCAAATATAAAACCTGTCTTCATTTTTGAAATAGTTGGTTTCCTAGCACGTATTACTTACTATTTTGTGAATCAAACATTTTTTTCCAAATTAATTAAGGGGGCTTGATACTCACATGTTAAAAGTTGAATACCTTTTTAATGTGAATAAATATAATTAAATATATCTTTTTACAAATTTTGATTTTCTTTCTTAAATTGGTAGTGTCTAGTAACTTTAGTAATTCTTCAATATAGACAAACAAGACTACTTGAGATAGAGCATTTTTGTCAAGGCTATATTTATTCAGTGTAAGGACAAGAGATAGGCAAAGCAATTTTGACACTCATCTTCACACTGTACAAACACTGAGGAAGCTGAAACTGGGGAAGGTCTAATTCAAAGAGGATGACCAGCAGTTACAATTTCTGAGGAATGAAGCTCCATTTTCACACGTTGGATCACAGGAAAGAAGTATTTAGGACACGTGGCAACATTCTAAGATCTCATCTTGGCTGAACTGTATGTTGTGGGTAAGTCCTTTAATATTTGGGGGTCTCTAATGTGCAAAATGAGGAAGTTGAACATATCATGGGTCCCCAAGTTTTTACTACAAAGTCGCTTTTTAAAATTTATTCAAACACTTTTTAAAATCTAATTTTTGATTTACATAAATGTTCAGGAATAGTACAAAGAATTTCCTTCTATCTCTCATGTTGCTTCCTCTAGTGTTAACATCTTACATAATCATAGTAAAATTATCAAGAACAGAAAATTAACATTGGTACAATATTATTAACTAAACCACAGACTTTATTTGAATCTCACCAATATTCCACTAATGTCATTTTTTCCACAAGATTCTACACAGTGTCCCACATTAGATTTAGTTGTTATGCTGTCTGTAGCAGATCCTCAGTCTTTCCTTGCCTTTCATTACTATGACATTTTTGAAAAGTATTGACCCAGTAATTTTGTAGAATGATCCTAAATTTGGGATCATCTGATGTTTTCTCATGTTTAGATTAAGGTTATGCATTTTTGTCAAAAATACCACAAAAATAATGTTGTACCCTTCTAGGTGCCTCACATCAAGGGGTTCATGATGTTGATATGTCCTATTCCTGGTGATGTTTACCTTGATTATTTGGTTAAGATGGTGTCTGCTGTATTTCTCCACTATAAAGTCACTGTCTTCACATTTGCAGTTCATAAGTATCTTGGGGGACATAACTTGAGGCATGGAAATCTTTTTCTCCTCAAACCTTTCCCTGATTTTAGTATCCATTGGTGGATCTTTTCTGCCACAATTATTACTGTAGTGATTGACTAGTGATGATCCTTTATTTCCCTCATTCCTTCTATATGTATTCATTGGAATTCTACTGTAAGGAAGACCTGTCATTTCCCCCCTATTTATTCATTAATCTGATTATTTATGTACACCAGTAAGGGTTCATGAATATTTATTTTATTCTATGAGTTATATTCCAATACTATCATTATTTATGCTATTGAAAAACTTGTTCCAGCTTTGTCCATTAGGGGCTCCTTCAGGTTGGCTCTTCCATTGTTTCTTTCTTTTCTTTTAAAATTTTTCTTACTTTCTGGGACTAGAAGAAATTTCAGACTCCTCATATTTTCCTGCCACAATTCTGGCACCAAGCAGTTCTTCAAGGAGTCCTAGTTCTTTTTATTGGAGAATGGTGTTTATAAACTCAGATCTGGGGCTTAGGCGTGCTCATTGCTACTGGTATGTCATGGCTTCTAGGCCATACCAACAGACAGAGGTGGGAAATATATGTTTGTGTACTAACCTCTACATGAGCTCAAGTGTGCACGCCTACAGACACATACACACACCTCCCACATCTATTTTTCTATTTATCTATCAAAAACCATGAATTTATACTATCTCTAATTCAAAACTGACACAACATGGTTCATTCTAGCCTTCTTCCTACTTATTTATAAATTCTTTCCCCAAAAGTGAGAAAGCTGGCTCTCATTATATCTACACTGTATTTTCTTATTTTTTCAATTTGAGGATACACATAAAATAGCTTCAGAATTGCTAAATCATACCCCTATGAAAAACACTTGTAATGACTAGAGTTCATTTTTATCTTTAGCCTCACGGTATTCAATCAAGATACTGTTTTCCACAGTCAGTATGTTAGTTCTTGACTTACTCACTCCATTCAGCATGGATATATTACTCATTTGTGAGACAGTTAGGTTCATTTGTTAGTGTTTGTACTCCATGTTTGATTCTCACCACATTCTGATTGGTTTTAAATGTTTGTGTATTTTGGGGTACATGTGAGTAGTACCAAGGCCATTTTTTATTATTTCTAAAAAAGATTCATGTTTTAAAATTGTTGGGTAATAAGAAGTTGCCATTAAGTGGTAATGTTCTATTTCCTGTTTGTTTTCTATATTAATTAAAGTCATAGAAAATTTCAAAAAGAGATTCCAATGTTCTCTGTGAGTTGATTTAAATTCTGACCAAAATAAAGAAAAAATTGACAATCAGCGACCTCATATAGCATTATATCGAGAAGTGCGTAATTTAAATTGTTTAAAAAAAATATTGCAAATAGTTCACTCTACTACTTTCATAGGCACTTAGAATAAAACACTGGACTAAATGATTTCTAAGAATATATCCCCATGTATGATTCAGTCCTGAGTCACAGAGTTGGGGGTCATCAGTAGAAGAAGCCCAATCACCTGCACCACACCTGACCCACAAAACCACTCCCCAGGGTTGGACAGGAGAGAAGAGGATAGATGTAAATGACTAGTTGGAGTAACAGGGTGTGAGATCATACTCAGTTTCCTATTTGTCAAAGGTCAAAGTTCTTAAATCATACCATGAAATTATCAACATTCTTTTTTCTCTTCCCATACCAGTTTCAATTCTTACATTCTGGTATGTGAAATAGAAATCATAATGATTCAAGTTATGCAATTCTTACAGTTACACAAACTACTGAATTCTTAAAGTTAGAATTCCTCAGATTTAACAATCTAAAGAGATTTTAAAATGAAGTCGTTGAATTTGACAAAAAATTTTTTAAGAAAAATTATGCATGTGGTATAGCTATTTTTAAGCAGAATATGCCTGAAGTAATCTCATTTCAACCTCGTATTTTAAAAAATATTTTTTGTACTTTCTTTTCCAATCTTTATTTGAATTTTACATATTAATATCCATCATCAATGGGGAAGTAATATAAAGAGAAACACATTAACTTGATTTATAGCTGGAGATTGACAAGTCTCATTGTCAGTTTGGTAGAATTGTGCATGTACCCTGGCTCGGCATTTGAAATCTCCCACACAGATTGTGTGCTAATTAATATTGAATTGCAAAATATTGCCATAATTTTGTGACTTGGTTAAATTCAAGTGATGGATGAAATTTTTTTTCTCAGTTTATTGGTGTAAAAAAATATAACATTCATCATTTTAAGTTCATCAACTCGGATTTTAGTAGGAACTCAGATGTTAAAAACCTTTGGTATTAGCATTATATTCACAATAATATCATGTTCTCTATTTCCTCACTAAAAGGATGAGAACTCTGAACTTTTAGTAACTAATGGAGTCCCTTACATTGTCACAGCAACCCCATAATTAATTTGTAATGTAAGAATGTGCCCTCTTTTAGGTCTTACCTCATCTGCTATCCTCTGATACATCAGAAGTGCAGTGAATATATTTTTTCTTTCTACAAATAAAGTTAAATAGTTCCCATAATGAATTTCTACCACCTATTTGAGTGTAATGTTTTATTTGCTGTTGCAAATTTCTCACCCTGAGCAACATTCACACACTCATTTAGTGCTTCTGTAAGATTTCTGAGATTTTCATTCTGGAAAGTATTACTCTAAAGATGACTCACATCAAGTACCACATGTCTCTGACTTGAATTCTCAGCAATAAAATCTCTAAAAGGACTGCTTAGTCCAGACCTTATCTTTTCAACACTACTCTCCAATAAAAGGAACTAGGTCTCCCTGGAAAATGGCTGATGTCAGAGCTAGGGCACAGAAATGTACAACATGACCCTGGAACATCTTGAGTTGCCAATAAGTAAAAAAACACAGAAAGAAATGGGAGCATATTGAAAGAACAGAGGAGCCAACTCAAAGGAGCTGCCAATTGCCAAAGCTGGCACAAATTGAGCAACAAAATAAACAGTGATAATGTTGTATTACAAGAAATAGAATAAAATAAATACACGTGGATCCATACCGATCCATGAATGAATGAATAAATAAATAGTTACATAAATGCGGGAGAAGAAATGGCTCTTCACTTACAGGAAAATTCCAGTTCACAAATGTAGGAAAAATAAACAAAATAGAAATTTACCGTTAGACAAATACCACAATAATTGTTGTAGCAGGCAAGAACCATTTATGGATGCTAAAATTAGCGGATAAGAGTATGACGTGAAACAGGATATTTGGATAGTCAAAGTATTTCGTCGTGAGAGCCTTGTTAATTATAAAAAGAAAAATCATAACTTTACAGTGAGGAAAACTGGCTGACATCACATTAGCCATGTGATCAAAGTTAACATTACCAGCAGTGAGACATACTGACCTCAGGTGCTTCCTGACATGATGCACTGAGAAGGGCATACAATTCCTGTGGTATTCTTGACAAAAATGCATAACCTCAATCTAATCATGAGACAATACTTGTTGTTTGTGCCGTCTAGTCAATTTCGACGCCTGGTGACCCTGTGACAACAAAGCAAACCCTGCCCTTTTGTGTATTTCTGCACCATCTTCTCACCTCCTGGTGCTCCTTCAGACAGTGCTCCACTGCTATTCATAGGGGCTTCATGGTCAGTTTTTTTGGGAGTGAGTAGCCAGGTCCTTCTTCCTAATCTTAGTCTGGAATCTCCGCTGAAACCTGTCCACCATCAGTGACTATTTGAAATACCGGCGGCATAACTTTCAGCATCACAGCAACATGCAGCTGCTGCAGTACGACAACTGACAGACGGGTGGTGTGGTTCCCTAGTGGTGACAGCGACAAATCGTAACCATTAGACCAGCAAGGCTTGCTGAAAAAACATTACACAAACCCAAATTGAGGGCATTCTACAAATAGCTGGCCTGGTATCTTCAAAAGTGCCAAAGTCAAGAAAGACAAAGAAAGAATGAGGAAATGAGGAACTGTCCTAGACTGAAGGAAAGTAAGGGAGCACGACAACCAAATGGAGTCTCAGATCCAGGATTGGATCCTGAATCAGAAAAAGGGCAATAGTGGGAAAACTGGCAAAATTCAAATTAGGTCAGTAGATTATTTAATAGTATTGTATCAAAGTTAATTTTTTCCTTTAGACAGTTTTATAATGGTTTTTAAGGTGTTGACATTAGGGAAAGCTGAGTGAAGAATATATAGGAATTCCCTTCACTATGTTTGCAACTTTTCTGCAGGTCTAAAATTATTTCAAAATAAAATGTTAAAAAAACAAAGGTCTGCTCATGAAGGTTTTCCTCTCAAACTTCTAGAGTTGAGACAGGATATTGAAAGAGGCCTCAAGAAAGTAGATCAGCTGAGATAATCTTTCCAAACTTAAATACTATGAAGAGAACCCTTTAAAAGAGAAAATAAAATCTGAAATTTTATTAATACATTCTAGCGCCTGTTTCTGAAATGCTGTGTTAAGATTGCTCAACACAGTCTTTGGAAACTAGCCTTTGAATCATTACTCTGAGATTTGTTTCTTTGGCTTCCTGAAACAAGCTGCAAGTCCATGAGTCTCTCACGCCTCAGAGGACATTCTTATACTGCCAGCAATGCCCTTGTAGCACGTCTATCTATCTCCTTGTGAGTATCTACATTTAGTCCCCAGAATATCTTTGGATGTAAAATGTTGCCCAAAGGAGAGATGCAAACAAAACTATGTTCATGTTTCCGTGTCATATTAGCATTGGGCTTCATCTTATTATTTCTCAAACACATTTGGATAAACTTTCCACACGTGCAGTTTTCTAAGTAAAATGTATATTAAAACCTTTAAAAGCTAGAGTCATAAATATCTCATAGAATCTGGTATGTAAACAATTTACATTTGTTCTCTCTTGCAAGGAATGCCAAAAGAAGACATGTTTAGTAATAGTGTACTTTTATCTCTGCTTTACGTCCTTATCTTTTCCTAACAACCAACTACTTCAAAAAGCACTTACTAGAATAAAGTACTTGGTACCTATAGTGCCTGGTGGCTTGGCTCCTACAAGCATATCTCAAATAGAGTTCAGTGCAACATTTTCATTAGGAAAAACTGTTGGTGTTTCCTGATGCCTCTACCCTTTTCCTCATTTAAGGGTAATCTTTTGTAAGATAACATTTGTATTAAAGCAAATACGTGTGTGTATATATATATTTGTGTGTGGGTGTGAGGAAGATTAGCCCTGAGCTAACATCTGTTGCCAATCCTCCTCTTCTTGCTGAGGAAGATTGGCTCTGGGCTAACATCCGTGCCCATCTTCCACTACTTGATATGGGACGCCACCACAGCGTGGCTTGATAAGCGGTGCGTGTGTCCACACCCAGGATTTGAACCTGCGAACCCCAGGCCGCCGAAGCAGAGCGTGTGAACTTAACCACTACGCCACCAGGCCAGCCCCTGTGTATATTTTTTCATTCATATAAATTCACTTATATATACAAGTATATATCATATATCATAAAAATCTTATATATTAAGGCAAATATATATTCACCTCTTGCTCTGAAACCCTTTCAAAGGCCTCTCTTTTTTGTTCAGAATAAAATTCAAACTATTTAGGAGCTTTACAATCTGGCTTTAACCTTTCTCTTTAACCTTATTTACTAGTAAACTACACAAAACTTTTATACTAGCTTTCCCCATTCATAGCTTACATAATTCCAGTTCTGTTTATTTTTAACATTTACAGACATCTTTCTCCCAATTTCCCCTACTCTCCATTTACTTTTCCTTTCAGAAATGGGCAGCTCTAATACCAGTAACTCCGCGAACACTATGATGAATTCCAGCCCTAGGGATCATCCTCTTCCTTCTCCCTCTCCTCCCCCTCCTCTTCCTCCTCCTCCTTCTTCTTCTAAACTGCTTTTATCCACTTTTTCACTTTTTAAAAAAATTTTGATTACAAAAACATGTAAACCACAAGACATGAGATATACTATCTTAAATTTTTAAGTGTACAGTATTGTTAACTATAACAGTACACAACGTTGTACTGCAGATCTCAAGAAGTTTTTCATCTTGTGTGAATGAAACTCAGTATCTATTGAACAGCAAGTCCACATTTCACCCTCCCTCAAGCCTCTGGCAACCACCATTCTACTTCCTGTTTCTATGACTCTGGCTACTTTAGATGCCTCATATAAGTGGAATCATCCAGTATTTGCCCTTTGGTGACTGGTTAATTTCACTTAGCATGATGTCCCCATGTTGTAGCATATGACAGGATTTCCTTCTTTCTCATGGCTAAATAATATTCTAGTGTATGTAAATACCACATTTTCTTTAGCCATTCATTCATCCATGGACATTTAGGCTATTCCATCTCTTGGCTATTGTAAGTAATGCTGCAATTAACATGTGAGTCAAATATTTCTTTGATGTCCCAATTTCAGCTATTTTGGATAAATACCCAGAACTAGGACTGCTGAATCATACGGTAGTTCTATTTTTAACTTTTTGAGGAAACTTCACACTGCTTTCCATAGTGTCTGCACCATTTTATATTCCCACCAACAGTGCAAAAGTCTTCCAATTTCTCCACATCCTCAGTAACACTTATTTTCTGTATTTTTCTTTTTATAATTGCCATCCTAACAGGTGTGAGATGATGGGTCATTGAGATTTTGATTTGCCTTTCCCTGATGATTAGTGATGTTGAACATCTTTTCATTTACCTGTTGACAATTTGTTTGTCTTTTTGGAGAAATACCTCTTCAAGTCCTTTGCTTATTTTTTAATCAGGTTATTTGTTTTTTTGCTATTGAGTTGTAGGATTTCCTTGAGTATTAACTCCTTATCAGATACATGGTTTGCAAATATTTTCTCCCATTCCATAGGTTTCCTTTTCATTCTGTTTATTGTTTCCTTTGCCTTGCAGAAGGTTTTTAGTTTCACGTAGTCCTACTTGTCTATTTTTGCTCTTGTTGCTTGTGCTTTTGGGGTCATATCCAAGAAATCATCTTTTGCCAAGACAAATATTTTGAAGACTTTCCCTAGGTTTTCTTCTAGGAGTTTTGCAGTTTCAGATCTTACATTTAAGCCTTTAATCCATTTTGAGTTGATTTTAGTGTACAGTGTAAGATAAGGATCCAATTTCATTCATTTGCACACAGATATCCAATTCTCTCAACATCGTTTGTTGAAGAGACTATCATTTTCCCATTGTGTAGTCTTGACATCCTTATAGAACACCATTTGACTGTTTGTGTGTGGGTTTATTTCTGGGATCTCTACTCTGCTCCATTAGTCTATTTGTCTGTCTTTATGCCAATACCACTCTGTTTTGATTACTGTAGGTTTATAATACTTTTTGAAATCAGGAAGTGTGAGGCCTCCAGCTCTGTTCTTCTTTATCAAGATTGTTTTTGGCTATTCACCATCCTTTGTGGTTCCATATGAATTTTAGGGGTTTTTTTTCTATTTATGTAAAAATACTATTGTGATTTTGATAGGTATTGCATTGAATCTGTAGGATCACTTTGGGCAGTATGGACATTTTAACAATATTAAGTCTTCTGATCCAGGAATACAGGATATCTTTCCATTTATTTGTGTCGTCTTTAATTTCTTTCACCAATATTTTGTAGTTTTCACTGTACAAGGCTTTCGCCTCCTTTGTTAGGACTGTTACTAAGTATTTTATTCTTTTTGATGTTATTGTAAATGGGATCGTTTTCTTAATTTCCTCTTCAGATTGTTCATTGTTAGTGTATAGAAATGCAACTGATTTTTGTATGTCAATTTTGCATCCTGCAAATTAACTGAATTCATTTATTAGTTTTAACAGTTTTATATGGAATCTTGAGAATTTTCGAAACATAAAATCATGTCATCTGTGAACAGAGATAATTTTACTTCTTTATTTCTGATTTTTATTTCTTTTTCTTGCCCAACTGCCAGCTAGGACTTTCAGTACTATGTGGAATAGAAGAGGTAAGAGTGGGCATCCTTGCCTTGCTCCTGATCTCGGAGAAACACTTTCAGTTTTTTGCCAATGAGTATGATGCTAGCTGTGGTCTTTTAATATATGGTCTTTATTATGTTGAGGTAATTTCCTTTTATTCCTACTTTAAGTGTTTTTATCATGAAAGGCTGTAAAATTTTGTCAAATGCTTTTTCTACATCTATTCGGCTGATCATGTGATTTTTATCCTTTGTTCTGTTAATATGGTATACCATATTATTTGATTTTCATATGTTGAACCATCCTTGCGTTCCTGGGATAAATCTCACTTGGTCATGGTCTTAGATTCTTTTAATGTGCTGCTGAATTCAGTTTACTAGTATCTTATTGAAGATTTTTGCATCTATATTCTAGTGTCTTTTTTTGGACTTTGGTATTACAGTAAGACTGGCTTTACAAAATAAGTTTGGAAGTGTTCTCTCCTCTTAATTTTTCTGGAAGAGTTTGAGAAGGATTAGCATTACTTGTTTTTTAAACGTTTGGTATAATTCACCAGTGGAGTTTCTGGTCCTGGGCTTTTCTTTGTTGGGAGGTTTTTGATTAATGATTCCATCTCCTTACTAGTTATAAGTCTGTTCAGATTTTCTATTTCTTCATAATTTAGTCTTGGTATGTTATATGTTTCTAGGAATTTATCCATTTCATCTAGGTTATCCAATTTGTTGATGAATAATTGTTCACAGTAGTCTCTTATAATCCCTTTAATTCCTGTGGCATCAGTAGTAATGTTTCCTCTTTTGCTTATGATTTTATTTATTTGAGTTTTCTCTGTTTTTTTCTTAGTTAATTGAGTCAAAAGTTTGTCAATTTTTTTGTTTTTTTCTAAAACCAATTCTTAGTTTTGTTGATTTTTTTTCTGTTTTTTTAATTCTCTTACTTTATTTATTTCTGTTCTAATCTTAATTATTTCCTTCCTTCTGCTAACTTTGGACTTATTTGTCCTTCTTTTTCTAGTTCCTTGAAGTATCAAGTTAGATTGTTTATTTGAGATCTTCTTTTTTAATGTAGGTGTTTATTGCTTTAAACTTCCCTCTTAGTACTGCTTTTGCTGCATCTCATAAGTTTGTTATATTGCTTTTTGTTTTCATTTGTATCAAGATATTTTATAATTTCCCTTTTGATTTCTTCTTTGACCCTCTGGTTGTTCAAAGGTGTGTTGTTTTATTTCCACATATTTGTGAATTTTATAGCTTTCCTTCTGCTATTAATTTTTAGTTGCACTCCATTGTGATCAGAAAAGATAGTTGGTATGATTTCAAACTTCTTAAATTTGTTAAGACTTGTTTTGTGACCTAACATGCCATCTATCCTGCAGAATGATTCATGTATGCTTGAGAAGAATGTATATTCTGTTGATGCTGCGTGGAATTTCTGCATACGTCTACTGAGTCCATTTGGTATATAGTGTTATTCAAGTCCTGTTTTTCCTCATTGATCTTCTGTTTGGATGTTCTATATATTATGGAAAGTGGGATATTAAAGTCTCCTATTATTGTTATATTGCTGTCTATTTCTCCCTTCAGTTCTGTCAAATTGTTTGTTATATATGAGTGCTCTGATGTTGGGTGCACATATTCTTATAATTGTTATATCTTCCTGATGGATTGACCCTTTTGTCATTATATAATGTCCTTTGTCACTCCTGACAGTTTTTGTCTTAAAATCTATTTTGTCTGATATAAGTATAGCCATCCGTGCTCTCTTTTGGTTACCATTTGCATGGAATGTCTTTTTCCATCCTTTTACTTTCAGCCATGTGTGTCCTTAAATCTAAAGTGAGTCTTGTAGACAGGACAGAATCTTGTTTTTTATATCTATTTAGGCATTCTATGTGTGTTGATTGGGAAGTTTAATCCCTTTACAGGTAATTATTGAAAGGACGGGATTTATTATTGCCATTTTGTTAATTGTTTTCTGTCATTCTTGTAGCTTTCTTGCCCCTCTTTTTCTCTCTTACTGTCTTCCTTTGTGTTTTGTTGATTTTTTCCTAGTGACATCTTTGATTCTTTTTTCATTTTCTTTTGTGTACCTTCTATTGGTAATTTCTTTGTGGTTAGCATGAGGCTTACATAAAATATCTTAAGTTATAACAACCCATTTTAAGGTGATAACTTAACTTCAATCATATACAAATACTCTATACTTTTAATTCTCCTCCCCTGAACTTTGTTATTAATGTCACAAATTATATCTTTTTAGATTGTGTATCTATTAATATATTTTATAGTTATAGTTATTTTTTATACTTTTGTCTCAACTTCTATACCAGAATTAAAAGTGATTTATGTACCACAGTTTCAGTAGTACAATATTCTGTTTGTCTATATATTTGCTAGCAAGTTTTATGCTTTCATATGCTTTTATGTTACTATTTAGCATCTTTTTGTTTTAACTTCCCTTTAGCATTTTCTGTAAGGCAGGTCCAAGGGTGATTAACTCCCTCAGCTTTTCTCTGAGAAAGTTTTTATTTTCGCTTCATTTTTGAAGGATAGTTTTGCCAGATATAATATTCTTCATTGGCAGGGTGTTTTTCCCTCTCAGCACTTTTAGCACTTTGAATATATCGTCTCACTCCCTTTGTCCTGCAAGGTTTCTGCTGAAAAATCTGCTTATAGTCTTATAGGAGTTCCCTTGTATTTGATAATTTGCAAAGATCTAAATTTATCTTTTCTTTTTTGTTTTTGCTGAGGAAGATTCGCACTGAGCTAACATCTTTGGCTAATCTTCCTCTTTTTGCTAAGGAGGATTCGCCCTGAGCTAACACCTGTTGCCAGTCTTTCTCTATTTTGTATGTGAGCTGCCACCACAGCATGGCCACTGACTGACGAGTGGTGTAGGTCTGCACCTGGGAACCAAACCTGGGCCACCGAAGTGGAGTGTGCCAAACTTAATCACCAGCCCACCAGGGCTGGCCCTCTTTGTTGTTTTAATAATCATTTTTTAAATTAGCCATTGCAACGTAAGACTCTAAAATATATAATGCTTATCTCTCTATGCCAGGGCTACATCCTCCACAGTAATCTGAGCTCCATGTCTTCTATGGTTGGTTTCAGCTCCCATCCACAATATTTGGTCAAATAATTTGCAAAGTGGATGTACTGATTTACACACATGCTAGCAATGTATAAGGATTCAGTTGCTCTAGATCTACAATAATGCTTACCATTTTCTGTTTTATTTTTTAATCTGGTGGCTATGCAGTGAAGTCTAGGTCCTGTTTAACTTGCATTTCTCTGAAGGCTAATAAGTTAATCACACTTTACCATGTTTATTTGTCTTTTTGATATCTTCTTTTGTTACATGTTTGTTCAGATGTTTTGCCCATACTCTAAATTTTAAATAATCTCAGTCCTCGTTTTTAATCTGCACTTAATTTGAATGCTTAAATTTTTAAAAAGGATTCATATACATTTTTGTTACTTTTTTCAGGATCATAATTTACTTTATCCGGATTTTTTTAAATCCTTGTTTTAATGCTTTCTAAAATGCTATCACATCCAACCAAGTCTGTGTGTGTGTGTGTGTGTATGAATTTTCACATAAATGAGATGGAAATCAAGTAACAAAGAAAAGATTTTTGCCCCTTGAGTCAGGAGAGTGAGTTCTCATTTTTTTCTCTACTATTACTTGTTCTGTAAAAAAAGCAAAATGATAGCTACTTTTAATTCAAAGGGCACCTACTATAATATAGATGTGAAAGAATTGAAAAGAGCAGTAAGCAGTTGATGGACTCTCTGAAAAACTAATTGCAATGGTTGCCTTATGTACATGAAGGAACAGAGAAGCCAAATGACAAGCAATGATATTTTACAACTGGTAGGACTACATTTTATTCATTGTTATATTCCCACCAACTAATAGAATACTTGGACAAAGTAGATATTCAGCTAGCATTTGTGGAATGAATTTCAGAGAGCCTAGAATCGAAGCAAGATACAACAAGATTAAAGAAGGCAGGGAGAATAAGAGAAAGCAGAGGTAGAGGGAGAGAGAAAGATTGATTTAGTCCTAGCATCAGCATCCTTCTTGCTCCCCACAGCTAAACCTCTAGGCTTACCCCTCCCTCTGCACTCAAACACAGCTCAACTCCCAAGGCCAGTCCTGATGTGAATCAGGAAGAATTTAACAGTCCTTGCTCCATAGTTTCAATGAACATCATCATTCTTACAGATCATCTGACTCTAATGTGTATCTTAATTCTGATAACTGGCTTCTTTTCTCAAATTCAAGTCCCAGTCCCATGACAAAATCCATTTCATAATTCTGCTAGCTCTCATTTACTTTTCCCCCTTGGTTACTGTTTCTGAGGTCTGATTCCATTATTTCCCTAGTACTCATGACTCTTTTCAGAACTAAAATCTGTTGTTCTTTCAAGGCCTTTGGATCAGAACCTGCCCTATATCCCAGCAGGTTGCTGGAGCCCAGTTACAAAGGTGGTGGGAGTCTTGTTTACCTGCCTATACTTCTAAGCACATATGTTTTCAGCTGTTGTTCTCAAGCCCAACTTATCTTCTGGAAAATCCCTCTATCACTCTCCTTCCCATTGCCAATTGGTTGCCTGAATTGCATTCTGCTTTTACCTGACACTCTGGATGCTGTGCCAGAAGAAACTAATATTCTATGGTCAAGGCCTACAGCTCTGTTATCCTTGAAGTCCATAATCAGTTAACAGAAATACTGCCAGGTCTCTCACAGTTTATTCCTGCTCAAACTTATTGTAAATAACTGGCCACGCTCTGTTCATCCCAGAGTGATATAACATTCGCATTCCCAAAGGACATCTTCACCCATTGAAATCTTTAATGAATAATATAGCATGGTGAAAAAGAGCATCAGCTTTGTAGTCAGACAAAGCCATCAAGTCTAAATCCTCCTTCATGACCAGTAGTAGAGACAATAATGGTCCCCCAAAGATGTCCATGTCCTAATCCCCAGAACCTGTGATTATGTTATGTTACATGTCAAAGGAGAATTAAGATAGCAGATGGAATTAAGGTTGCTAATCATTTTACTTTATGATAGGGAGATTAGCCTGGATTATCTGGGTTGGCCCCATGTAATAATGGGGTCCTCAGAAGTGAAAAAGGGAATCTGAAGAGTTAGTGTCAGAATGATGTGATGTGAGAAAGACTCAATGAGCCATTGTAGGCTTTGAAGATGGAAGGGGGCCGAGGAATATGGATGCCCATAGAAGCTGGGGAAGGCAAGAAAATGGCTTCTCCCCCTAGAGCCGCTAGAAAGAAAAGCAGCCCTGTGGACGCCTTGCTTTTAGCCCAGTGAGATCCGTTTTGGACTTCTGACTTACTGAGATAATATTACTTGTAATATAATCTTATCTGTAAGATAATAATCTTATCTGTAAGATAATAACCTTACCTGTAAAATAATCTTATCTGTAAGATGACAAATTTGTGTTGTTTCAAGCCACTAAGTTTGTAGTGAATTGTTACAGCAGCAATTAGAAACGAATATACCAACTTACCAGCTTTGTGGCTTGAAGCAAGTTACTCAACCATGCTGGGCATCAATTCCTTCATTTAAATAAGGACTGTTAATATAGTTGATAAGACTGTGCACTATAATTTGAAACTTGCTAACAGATTAGAACTTAAATATACTGACCAAAAAAAGGTAAATATGTGAGGTGCTGGATGTGTTAATTAACTAGATGGAAGAAATCTTTGTCAAGATGTATATGTATATCAAATCATTGTGATGTATACTTTAAATATCTTACAATTTTATTTGTCAATTATACCCCAATAAATCTGGGGAAAAAACAGGGCTTTTAGATAAAATAGTTGAATAAAAGAACAAACTTTAAAAATATAAATAAAAATAAAAAAATAAATAAGAGCTATTAATACTATATTTCATTAAATCTAAGATTCCATTAATTGTAATTAGATGTAAATAGATGAAACACTATTTATAAATGATGAAAATATACTGCCAATTTAACCTTGGTACAAGGCTTTCATCACATTTAGTATTTTTGGTTTATACACATTTAAAGAGTTCTTCTAGACTTATTTACATTTAGATTTTTATCATATATTACTCTTGTGCATACATAAAAGAAAATTTTAAAATAGTTATTACTAAAACATCTTCACTTTCAACATACAATTTTTCTGAACCACTTTACAACTCAGTCACAGACGTGCACGCTTTATCAAAAATATTGTCCTTTCTGTCATCAAAAACATTTACAATGCAGCCTTACTTCAACTAGCTTCAAGATTTTCTTCCAATCCACTAGCACACATCTACAAGTTTTAACGTTGTGTGTGCAGGCAAGTCAGAATTGCCACTTGACCAAAAAGGATAGCAAAATGCAAACTGATTCAGAGATTTAAAAAAAATACTCCTTAGAATGAATAAAACACAGTATAATATAAATGGCCTAAACACAAAGGTATAAAGACTTCAGAATCTTCAATCTATTTCTTTTTCTGAATAATTGTAAAGTGTACTTTCCTTCCCAATTATGTTTTCCTTAGGTTCATAAACTCTCATGGACTCAATGGTTTAATAGCCAACAAAGGAAGCCTGGAGAGGAAAGCTAATTCTTAATTTTTGAAAGAGGCTAAAAATGATTAATAAATGGGCAGAACACCAAAAATTATAATTATTTTCATATTTATAACTATATCTATCTATATACATACATACATATCTCTGTATACATTATATCTATATATCTATTATACATTATGTATAATGTTTATATAGACATACATGTATATACATACATATAGATAGATAATATCGATATAGATGATACAGACATAGATATCAGGGATATTTTTGTTCTCTTTCCATGCAAAAGCAATGAAAAATGAATAGACATACTTTGAACATAAACAGTCTTTTACAGTGGATTGCCGTCTTCTATTTAATTTGATAGTTATGTAGTTTAGCCATATACAGTTTTCTTATAAAAATTTTCAAGGTCAATATTGAATCAGATGGGAATAGGCAATAAAACCATATGAAGTTGTGGAAGAAATATTTTGATTGACGTTAGCTAGTGTGTTAGAACAGAGAAACACTTTTTAAAGATAGGAGAAGAAACTGGACAGAAAAGATCGTGTGTGTGTGTGTATTCTTTATTCTTTTTTTTTGGTCACCTCTAGGTTTTGTGGGCTTATATAATATGGTGTTTATGTTAGAGATATACTTTTTTTTAATGGAAACTATAGCTCCAACTAAGGAGGAGTTGAAAATTAATTTATATAGACAGTTGTGATAGTAAGATAGTTCCACACAGTTTTTACTTCGCACATACACAAAAATTGGGATTTGATGAATTATGAAGTATAATTGGAGTAGTGACTAAAGTTAGTCTAAGTTAAAATGTACAAAACGTATCTTGTCTTACCCTCATTAGTATGAACTTTTAGGAAGAATTATACAGTTAACTGACTCAAAATTATTTTCTTATTAAGCCAGCCGACCAAGGCTATGGTTAATTCATTTAAGAAGGTAAAATAAACTTTAAAGAGACTACACACTGCAAAATATTCAGGGCCAATCTTCCTCACCAAAAAATAATATATATATTCTTTCTCTGCAGAATCTCTGGTGTGCCGTCATTCAAAATATTAAACAAATAATTTGAAAGAACTTCATCTTATATTAAGATATTGAATTTCATTTAGGTTGTCAGCCTTTCAAAATAAAAATCTTATATGAGAATTCTACATATTAAAAAAATCCTGAATCTACGTAACAGTTTATAACAAACAACACTTAAATAAGACAAAATAAATAATATAAACAGTATGAGGAAAAGCAATAATTATCAGAAAAAATGAGATGCCAACAATAATATCCTGCATTCCACTTATTTTGGTGAAATGGAGCCATATTGTCTTACAGCAGAAGTGCAGTATATTCAAATTTAGCAGCGCAAGATGCTGAGCACTTACTGTTCTTGCAAAGTAATGCAACTTTTAAAAAGTTGACTACAAATTTTTTAGTAATACAGTTGTAAAAATTATAATTATTTTTGATATAAATTTTAATAAAATTTTATTCTTTTGTTTTAGAGTTCATTCTATGGGTGGATGATACTTGATTTCACACTAAACTTCAGCCAAATGTTGTTTCTAACTATAAGCCTTGGGTGTTTGAACACCATGTATATTTGGTGAATTTCAAAAAAAAAAAAAATAATAATAATAATAAATCTTCTTTTAAAAAAATGAACTTGCTGAGGGAGTTGGGCAAAGATGCTCTGATACCTTGAGGTGGGGAGATTACATTCGCTCTACCTTCTCTGGAGAGCAGTTTGGGGAAGCGTGCTAAAAGAACAAAGGAACTTTAAATATGAATACAAATTGAAATAAGAATACAATATGAAACAAGTTATGCAGGTAATTACCCATCTAGGAACTTGTCTAAACACAGTATGACTTGATGGATACAAACATTTGTCTATAATAAAATATAAAAAAGTACATTGCAGGGTTAGTTTTTATAGTCCAAAAAAATCTAAAGCAACCATATTAAAGCTAACTAAAGCCAACAAAAGACTACTATACATTCATTAAAAATGGAAGAATTTCCATTAAATAAAATGATGTTTCCAATATACTATAAGGTGACAAAATACATTAAAAAATAATATGTACAAGACAATGTCATTTTTATAGTTCTATTATATATCTATTATTCTGGCATAATTATTAATAATGCCTCCTTTCACTCAAAAATTGTTTCTTATAGGATGAATTTCATATAATCTTCACCTATAATGAGGTTATGGCATAACTGACCTCTGAGGAAAATATTAAAATATTTTCTTATTTAAATCTAGGCTCTAATCTACACAGCATCACTGATGATGTTCACTCTGCATTGAGAAATTTTGCCTCCAGAAAACAATTTCTCTATACTGCTTTGGTGCTGCATTTCTGCATCAATAAGGTCCTGAATATAGCATTTTCCCATATAAAATTTTCAATTACAGTGTGTGCTTCATCTGGTGACCATATATCTAGGATTGTTAACATTATTGCTAAGAGTGCACCAAATCACGTAGCTGAATGACTTTATGGAACTTTTCATATCTTGGTGAAAACGAAAAAAAAAATCTTTAGATTGCATAGTAAGGGTCAGAGATTCTCAAAGATAAATAAAAAACACTTAGTATTATCTTTTAAAGAAGAAAAACTTTACTCCAATTCAGCCAAGGCTAGGAACCGATGTGGTATTTTATAAACTTACAGCAATTTCTCTAATGGCAGGCTTTCACCTTGTGAAGCTCCATGTGAATCAAAGAATCTATCAAAATGCAATACAGTGACAGATGAAGATTACAAACAAGGTTATATTTTTAAGTCAAATTGATAGCTAGGTAAATTTACTGATTAGAATAAAAAGTTGACACCCTAAATCCATGAAATCCAGTAGGGTCTTTTGTCTATACATTCCCCAAAGAACTGATCGTGCTACATATAGCTTGGTTTTTTTTTCATTTTGTGTTCTTTAGAAGAGTTCTTTTAGTCATTATATTAGTTGAACAAAAGAAATGCAATAACTTCCAATAATACATGATACACTTTATTTACTTATCAATCATTTCCATTGTCAAAATTTTACTGGAATAGAAACCCTCCAGTAAAGCAGTTGGGTTTCTTTTTTTTTTTTAATTTTATTTATTTATTCCCCCAAAGCCCCAGTAGATAGTTGTATGTCATAGCTGCACATCCCTCTAGTTCCTGCATGTGGGACGTGGCCCCAGCATGGCCAGAGAAGCGGCACGTCGGTGCGCGCCCGGGATCCGAACCCTGGCCGCCAGCAGTGGAGCGTGCACACTCAAGTAGTTGAGTTTCTTATAGGGCATTTGTTCAATCCTAGAACATTAATGAAAAACTTTTTGTGAGTTTTCAGGGAAAATAATTTCTAATATGTACTCTAGGCTATTAGAAACTTAAAAAAGTCTTTTATTTTAAGAGAGTAGAAAAATCATTACAGATACTAAACTGTGCCTATTTATTCACACAACCAATCAAAGAGTTCAAATGCAAAATACCTTTTCTTGGTTTTATATGCCAAAGAACTGCTTTAACTTTATCCCAACTCACTGAATAAACTAGTATTTTAATCATCAGGTTGATAACTCAGACTCCAGTGAAAACATAGGAAAACAACTAATAATTTAGTTTTATTAAATTAAATTAATGTTGATGTTTTTAGTGATATTTTTCCTAATACAGTATTATAACAAATGGACATTTTAACCTTAAGCCAAAGCTAAATATGATGAAATATGCTTAGAATAATGACCATCTTTATAGAATAAAGAGCTCAGTTTTCTTTAATTATTTGGGAAAAGGTGAGAGAGTTTTAAAAAACTAAATTGGAATTATACTTATCAATGAAAAATTTAAAATGTTAAGGAATTTATTTGTTAGAATTTTTTGAGATTAGTGGCATCTTGAAAAGCTAAAAGATTTAGGAAGATGGCAGGGGTAGTGCATCACCACATCATCCTTTCACTCTTCTTTGGCCAGATGGGTCTCGGAAAATGACTGTGGAATATTGCAAACTTACATTGCGATGTTGATTGCAACTAGAACCTAGTACCTAGAACAGGGGTTAGCAAACTGCAACCTGTGGACTGTTTCCTTATGATCCAAGAACTAAGAATATTTTTACATTGTTAAAATGTTGTTAAAGGCAAACAAAAAGACTATATAACAGAGACTGTATGTAACCCACTAAGCCTAAAATATTTATGTTTAGTCCTTTACCGAAAAAGCTTGCTGATGCCCATCCTAAAAGATGCTTTCATTTCAATTCTTATCAATAAAGATAATTTTAAATAGTTTTCATTCATGTGGTAGGGACAGCAATGTACCTTCACTGTTTTACCTCCTGTTCTTTGACATAGTATGTTCTTTGACACGTTTTCAGTGAAGTCTCTAGTTAATGGCCTGGAGCATGGAAGATACCCCCTCCAAGCAAAGAAAAGTTGTTCCATGTAGCACAATCCACAACTAAGAAGAGACATGGTCTTTGTTGGGCCTTTTTGGATTTTGAAGGCAGGATTTACCACATTTGGGTGATGCTCTGGCTCACTTACCTGGCTGTCCCCTTTCAGTGAGACCCAGAGTATAAACTCTGCAGCAGTTCCCAAGCTCAGATGCAAGGTAACTTGTTCTTCAGACAGTCTGACTAATTGACCAAATGGTATTCAAAGTGTCTGTGGCAGAATGAGATGTTATATGGAATCTATGGAAAACCGCAATATGAAAATCACAGCACAAGTTTGGGAGTGAGACCATGCCTAGATGCTTAAAAACACTTCCTCTATTGGAAAAGCTACTGGGCCCTGGTAGAGACCTAATACTGACCATGGAAAGCAAGCGCTTTTGTGACTCACGTTGCCTACCATGACCTGAGCTTTATATGATCCATCAAATTATAGAATCAGCTATTCCCAGCAGCATTACATTGAGAAATGAAAATATTATATAGGTGACTGAGCCTGAGCAAGTCTGGAAAGCACTAGGAAGCTGCATGAGAAGGTGGCTCAGACTCCCATGATACTTGTTCCTACTGCTTTGCTGCCTTTGCTTCCACCAACATTTATAGTCTCACGGGAAGTTCTCTGTGATCAGTTAACAGATGGAGAAGTAGTATGGGCCTGTTCCTAGATGGGTCTGTTGGTGCAATGGTGCCAGTTAGAAGAGGACTCACAGAATTACAGTCATTTCCAGGAATAATCTTGAAATGAGATCCTCCCAGTGGTCAGAATGTCAGTTGGTACAGCTACTTATCCACTTCATATAGGAGAGAAATCCTGAAGCACAGATCCACACTGCTTCGTGGGCGGTGCCTAATAATTGGCAGCTCAGAACAGGAAAACAACATTAGTAGATTTAGAACTAAAAATATAAAGGGACAGGTAAGTGGATAGACTGTCAGAATGAGCACAAAGTGTGAAGATATTTGTGTCCAAATATATGCCTACTCAGATGGCATGGAAATAAACGTTTGTGTTACTCCATCAGGTAATGATCCCCATCTACTGTGAGAGAGTTTCTCAACAATCAGGTGGAAGAAATGACCCATTCTCTGGATGTTATTCAGTCATTTTTCCCAACCACTTTTCTATTCTCCCAATGTACACAATAGACTCAACATTTTGGACTCCTAACCCAAGGCTGATCTGCTATGACCACTGCTGAGTGTCTAACCTGCCAATAGCAGAAGCCAATGCTGTGCTCCCAATAAGCTACCCTTCTCTGATGAGACCAAGACACCACTTGGTGGCAAGTTGATTACTTTTCATCATGGAGGAGGCCGCAATTGTTCCTCTAAGGAATAGATATGTATTCCAGATAAGATTTGCCTTCCCTGCCTATCGCACGAAGGGCTTTCAGAATGACTTACTCATCACCGTATGACATTCGGCATTGCTTCCGACAAAAAAACAAACAAAAGACTGATGCTGTAATGACGAAAGTATGGCAGTAGATTCACCCTCAGAACTAACAATTTTTAGGGTGTATCTCATCATCCAGAGGCAGATAGCTTGATAGAACAGTAGTTTCGTCTGCTAAAGACTCAGTTTTTAGTACCATTGGGGAGATAATACATTGTGAGACTGGAGTGCTGTCCTTTAAGGTACGCTATATGTCTTAAACCAGCAGCCAATATTTGGTGTTCTCCCTCCTGTGTTCAAGAACAAAGGGGCAAGGTGAGAATGGCCCCTCTCACTTTTTCACCTACTAACCCACTTGAGGAATTTCCACTTCCTATTCTTGCAACTGTTAACTCAGTAGATTTGAGGTTTTAATGCCCAAGAAAGAATGATTCCACTAGGGAATACAATCAGAATTTGGTTAAGTTAGAAGCTAAAGCTGTTTCTCATCCATTACAGTTTCCTGATGCTATGCTGCTGAAGCAAATGATAGGTAATTGGTGCCTAAATTGGACAGGGTGATTAGATTACTCCAAACCAATTGCAGCAATAAGGTATAGAATCAATTTGGAACCAAAGAAATTTACTGAGATTCTTCTTAATAATTCTTTACCTGAAGGACCACTAAGTACACAGATTATGTGGAAATAAACATTTGGGTCAACCTATCAAATAATGAACCCCATCCAACCAAACTTTTGAAAGAGATTGAAGGGAAATTGGAATGGGCTGTGGAAGAAGGAATATATAATTATCAACCCAAGCCTAACGGCTGTCTGTAGAAGTAGGCCTGTATCAGCTATGCTTTCAGTTATTTTTTCTCCATCCATTACATCATATTAAGAGCACTGATAAGGATTACTGTCTTAAGCTTTAGATGACAGGATGATGAAATTGACATCACATTATGATTATGTAATAACTGATAGGACTTGTATATTCCCTGATTTCAGACAAAGTTTTTCATTTGGTTAGAGGAAAAATTTGGGTGTCAAAGGTACGAAAGACTATGCTGGAATATTCTCCATTTGTCACTACAAATTCACTCTCCACCCTGCTCTGTGCCCCAGGACGCTGATCTTTATGGGCTACATAACTGGCTTAACTCTTCCTCTGACTTCTGGTTGGTTTTGGCCAATAAGAGGTACCAACAGAACCAGAGGGAATCGGAAGGAATCAGAAGAGGGAGAAATCTGGATATTTATACTCTCAACACTGTCCCTGCTGGGCTGTCAGTTATCACTAGCACTGGCCACAGCTCCTGTTAGACAGCTCTGTCCTACAGCCACTGGTCTCATCAATTTCCCATAACTACTAGCTCCACTTGCATCTTCAGGTCTAGTGGAGGTGATGGCTTCCAACCAACTGTTTCTTGACTCAGTGTTCTCTTTAACTCTGCCCACACATTTATAAGAAGTTATTTTATTAAAATTTCCTCAATTATCCATCAATGGATGTCATCTATTTTCTTACAGAAACCCAACAGATTCTGTAATGTATGCTACAAGCGCATCTCTAATTGGGTAATTTCTCGTTAATATTTTAGCTGGTATTTGATACACTTGTATTAAAACATTTTTAATGTAGCTGCATCAAACATCATTTTCCTTGTCATTTAAACCTTTGTTTTAATGTTTAGAAAGCCATTTCATCCTAATGTTATTTAAATATTCATCTGTATTCCTTTCAGTACAGTTATGGTTTTATTTTACAATAAATATTTCAGCCAATTGAAAAAACTATATGGGGTAGAAAAGTAAGGTAGAAATCTGATTTCCCTTCTTTTATCTTCCGATTGCACTCAGTTACTTATTGAGTAATTCAGCAGTTCCTTCCTGATATCAAATATTCCCTTTATCGCTTATTAAATTATTATGTTTTTGGATGCATTCCTTGCTTTTGCATAGGTTGGTTCTTGGAAGAATCAAGTACCTTAGTCACTTAAGAAATATTAAAGAAATAAAAATTATTATTACTCAAGAATGTTTGACTCATTAAGTAGATTGAAAATTGGACTCCAAAATGTTATATGATCCATTTCCCCTTTGAAGCAAGTGACTATCTAAATGATCCATATCAAATTATTACCTATTTATTTAACTTAGCAGTTTTGTTCACATTTCTCAGGGGTGGACCACTTGGGTTTTCATTTTGCATACCAGACTCATAGATCTCCCGAACAATTGAATACGGTCTTATGACCTAAGAAGATAAACGTAAGTAGCACACATTCATTGAAAGATTGCAGAAAATACGTAGTCCACAGATTAGCTTGGTTGCAAGTTAGGCTTCAATTAGAAAATAAATTAGAATCAAAATTATAAAGTATAGTAGGAGATGGAATGGAGACTGAAATATTTACTTACTTCCTAAACAGCAGCTTTATCATACGTTTATCAGCAAGATCTTACTCTCTATAATAAGGGAAAGTCTAGGGAAGTGATATGTGAACTTCCCAACACAACTTCCCTATGCAAAGAAATATTTGTGAAACAATAAAAACTGGGAAACCAATCGAGAGTGTGGCTGAGCAAATTACAGGAATTATTGTGAACTAAAATTAAATGAGGAGAAAATATGGATTGAGTAATAAGAAAATTTGCCTGGGCCACATGTCGGTGGTAGTCTGCATAACATGACAACTTCTTTGCTCCATTAACAAATGGTTGACTGTTTTTTGTTTTTTTTCTTTTTTTCTTTTTGGTTAAAAAGTATAGCATTACAAGAAAAGTTATCATTTTCCTGTAATATCTCACTTATTTACTAGAGAACACATTTTTTTCAACAAAATGAACTCTGACCCCAAATCCTTCATATTCTAAAAGATGGTTTCATAGAAACTATCTGCCAGCATGCTCATTGTGTTTTGTCCTTTAAGAGACAGAGATTGGATTGGTGTTTACCAGAGGGGAGGAGGGAGGGGAGGAGGGCGAAAGGGATAATTCGGCACATGTGTGTGGTGATGGGTTGCAATTAGTATTTGGGTGGTGAACATGATGTAATCTATGCAGAAATAGAAGCATAACGATGTACACCTGAAATTTATACAATGTTCTAAACCAATGTTACTGCAATAAACAAAAAATTAAAAAAAAAAAAAAGAAGACATTAGTACATGAGACATTCGCTCCAAACTTATCCAGATGGAGGTAGAATACATATAAAAAAATTTCACTTGTAGATCATAGGGGTGATTATGAAATTCCATCAGCAAAATAAAATTCTAGGAAAATTTTTTTTTTTTAGAAAACTATCTGTGAGTCCTTATGTATTTGGAAAATAACAAAAACATTAGAATAAATTGATAACTTTTCTTTGACAAATCAATTTCTTATAGTTTCAGGAAAAGCTGACACTTTAAAGGAATAACACTGTCTTTAATTTTTGTAAACACATGTATTATTCAGGTTTTGCTATGATAATATTGTACAACAAAAACCCTAATACAGTGGCTACAAGCTGGGTTTTGCTATGATAATACTACACAACAAAAGCCCTAACACAGTGGCTTACAATACTAGACATTTATTTCGCACTCATATGTTTGCTGGTTGGCTATAACTCAATTTATTTTCTCTGCGCTTAGATAGGCCAGGTGACATTATGAGCTTTGGGTTGGGTTCAGATCTGCTTCACATGCAGTCATTCTAGGATCCAACGTAAAGGAGGAATGGATACCTGGGGTGTGCTCTTCCAGTGTCATGCCTCCCAAAGTCTCAGCTCAGAATTGGCACACTGTCACTGTTGTTCACACCCACTGGCCACAGCCAGTCACATGGCCAAATTCTGAGTCCACAAGGTAGCCTTCCATGAAGAAGAGAAGGCAGAGGATATTTGATGAACAGTAGCCTAACCTACCACGATGTGGATGAGCTCATTCAAATTCTCTAATGGAGGAAGATAAAATGATAGATTCTGCTTCACTGACCAATATTCAACAAGTTTAAGAGGAAATGGCACTATTGGACACTCCACCTCGTCAAAGACTTATACTTTGTTTGGGTGCGGAAAACAGCATCATACCATATAGTCAGCTCTTCTATTCGCCAAGAGTTCTTGGAAATTTAAAGTAAAATTTATGATAGCAAAATAAGTGCCCAAATAATGTGCAATTTTCTTCTTACTTAGGAGACGGCTTGGCAAACTTTTCATCATCAAAATGCAAAATGAATAAAATTGCAGAGGCTATCGTACCTTCTCTATTTATCAACCTAAAACTCTTTTTCATCAAATTATTTTCTTAAAAATAAGAAAAATGGCACCTATTTTATGATATTGATTAGCACAAATTCACTTAACTGTATAACTTCTCTGGTTTATAAATGAAGTAATGCAATATAGTTTTATTTTCCATTATAGAAATCAAACGTTTGGCCCTTCTGCACGGTCCAAGTGCAATCTTTTTTTTTTTCCTGGCATTAGGACAATGCGGCCTAATATGGTTCAAGGTAAAATGTGATTCCAAACAGAGAATAACTTAAAGTTGTTTACTAACCTCTATATTCATAATCTTTAAATTACCTCCTCCAAAACAAATCATTAAAATATTGTTTTCTATTCGGTAGAATGCTAATCCACCTTCTATAGCATATCCACTTCTATAAAGTCCAATAGACTTTTATTGGAAGTCTAGCTTCCAATAAAAACTTGATTTTATTAATTGATACACTCTTGTTGAATGGATTTTATAGTTGATTCTCCTTCAATATCCAGCTAATATTCCACTTTTTCCATGAAGTTTTTTCCAGATACAATGACCTAGAGTGATTTCTCCTGTCTCTAACATCCTTTGGTTCTTATAAATACTGTTATTGTTCTGTGATACTTATGTGTGTATATGTTATTCTTTCAAGCAGAAAGGCTTTGGTTATCTATCACTGTGTAACAAATTCCAAACTTACTGGCAAAAACAATAACAATTATTCTTATTCCTCAACATTCTGGGGTTACCGGCCTCAGCTAGGCAGTCAACTTATGGGGTCTTTCATGCAGTTGCAATCTGACAGCACTTGGGGACTGAAGTCATCTCAAAGGCCACCTCAGTTGAGTGTCTGGATGCTGATGCTTGCTGTGAACTAGGATCTCACAGCCAGAACTCCTACATGTGGTTGCTTCATGTGACTGGGACTTCTATACAGCATGGCAGCTGGATTCCAAGGGTGGCTGTCTCATGAGAGAGAAAGGCAGATGGAAGCTGCGTTACATTTCTGAACTAGTCTTGGAAATCACACACCTAGATCTGATTTTAAAATCATATTCTAACCTCATCTCCCTGTCCTAGACTCTTCATACGCAATCCACATCCCACAAAGGGCTGGGCAAATAAAGATTTTTGATTGAATAGACAAATGAAGCCAATGTTTTGATTCCTGTTAATTATAGTTGCCTAAGGCTTATGTTACTCTTTCAATGTCTATAATTCTCCATAATTAACTTTTTAATTAAGAAATATATATCATAAAATAAAATTTAATTGAGTATTTTACTTTACTTAGCTTTAATAATTAAAAAAAGAGAAGTTGAAAAAAGCAGAGTTAAATCCCATTACGAAGCAGATGCCAGGCATACAATTAACAAGCTCGTATAGAATTTGTCAGGATATAACAGAAAAACATACTCTGAATTATACCTGGGGATAAAATTTAATATTGAGAATAATCAAATTCGCTGCAAAAACTAAAAATTTATTTTTGTTTTATTGCAGTTCAACTTTTTAATTGGTTTTCAAATATTAAGTAGACTTATTTTAATTTAGATTACTTGTCCATATAATATACTTTCCATCATGTTCGAAGTCCCCACTTACAGTTGTTGTTCACATCCCTAGGGTGCTGGTCAAAAGAGCCAGTGGAGACTGAAGTTCAGTCTGTGCTCTGTTTAGTGAGTCATGTACATTTGGCACCAGGCTACCCCAAATATGTGTGAGGTGCTCTTTTGAATTTGCATAAAAATGATGCCATATGGGTTAGTAGAGTCCCTGGTTATGAGGCATGATGTTATAGGAATTTCCTTCAAAGAAAATGATGTAATAGAAAGGCTACTACAGTTTTGGCATAAAAAACAGATTCCATTTGAATCTTGGCTCTGCCACTTAAGGTACTGTGACACTGAGAAAGTGATGCAACCTCTCTGAACCTCAGTCTCCTCACATGCAAAATGGAAATATCAATTCCTGTCTCTCAGAGTTGATATGGTGACTAGAGCTAATATATGAGATGCATAAATCACAGTGTCTAATAGAGCAGAAATGACTTAAATAGCATCCATAATAAATTCTAAGAGAAGTGTCGGCATAGAGTTTCAATCCTTGATTCTGCATTTGGTTTTTTGATAGATACAGAGCTCTGCAATTCTATTTTAGGTATGTAATTATATAACTCACTGGTTAAAGCCACAGCAGGAGGAGTAAAAGAAAGCAGTATGTTACAATTCAGCTAAGGAAAAACACTCCTGAATGAAATAGTCCTAAGTATTTTGTAAGAATTGGTCAGGTTGGATTTTCAAAATTTAGTTTTCTAATCTAGTTCTTGGAGTCTAGCTTCCTGGTACCGAAGAGATTGTCTGCATAAGATCACATCCTATGATAACTTCGTTTAGGCCAGAACTGTCACCCAGTAGCAGGATCCAGTTAGATCCTGGCTCAACCCCAATGCTTGATTACTACAAATGCAACAGATTCATCAGAACTGATAAGACTCAGGGTTGAAAATAAAGATGAGGTTAAAATAACAGCGTAGATAAGATGTATAATTTTTCTGCATACGGGTAAAAAAAAACAAAACTCAAATATTTGTTTATGACATAAATCTGACTGAATCATTGCCTCTTTCCATGGTGTACCTTTAATTATCCCTGTTAGCTTCTAATCTTAAATAATTAATTAGAACTATTTCACAGTGGAAAATGACATGGCTATCTGTATCTTAATAAACAAGAGGTTGTTTAAAATATTCCTCAGGCAAATTACAAATAGCTTTCATAAATGGCTACAATTTTAACAGCTGCACAGTGCAACTCCCAAATTCAAAGTCCTTACCAAAGCATATAAAACACTGCCTTCTCTCTCCTGGCTCATCTTGTATGATTGTTTCCCTTGCTCGTTGTGCCCTGGCCATGCCAATCTTTCAGATCTTTAAAAATATGTAGCCTTAGGACCTTTGTACAAGCTGTTCCCTCTTTCAGTAACACTCTTCCTCCTACACTTTGTGTATATTATGTCTTGGCTTAAATCTACATTCATGAAGATGCCTTCCCTGGCTATCCGCAGGATTAACAACATCATTGTGTGCCTTTGTCATAACTCTCATTGCACATACAAATCACTTTTTTATTCTTCTGATTACTTGTGTTTTTCCATGACTCTTCCCACTAGAATATAAGTCCATATTGGTTACCTTCATTTGTCCAGTGCCAAGCAATAGGAGGTCCCTCATAAATGTTTGTTAAGTGAATAAACAATTACATAAGAAGATATAAAACTGTAAAGAGTTTGAATATTTCCAAATTAATGCAAATGAGGCCCTGGAAAAAATCTTCATAAATAAATATTGATATGGAAGAAAAACATGAAAACAGACAAATTTTTAAAAAATAATGAAGCACGATCGCAGAAAAGAAAGTAAAGTAATACATAAATACCATGTAACCAATTATGTATATACACGGCTTCTCATTACATCACTGTTTAAATTCATAAAAAATAAAAATTTACTTCAATGGCTAATTTAATCTTTAAAAAATTTAATGCAAAGAATCATGTCCCACCATTAAGAATATGTGTAGATTTGGGTTTATTACCAAGAAGAGTTGTTCAGGATATAGTTATAACTGAAAATTGAGAATATAATAGGATTACAGGTGATTTTGTCATTCTTTATTGATTTTTGCTTGCTTACATTTTCTAGAATTTCTATGACTATTGGGTAAGAGAGAGAGAAAGAGATTGATTTTAGTCATGTATGCCTTTGGCACATCTTTCTTTTTGCTACCATGTTTTTCTGTGCAATTCAATGTCTTTAGATGTGTTTCTTCTCTCTCAGGCTCTATACCAAGTATACTGAGGCACAGTGTTTACCCTCAAGGATCTCACAGTCATATTGCAGATAAAGGTATATATAGGAATTTTGATGTGTACAGTAAATTCAATATAGAGGCAGTGGGAGAAGAGAGTCTCTCTAGAGAACAGTGCTCAGTTTCTCAGATAACCTTCCCCTTCCGCTGTTTCTTTCCTTACAGTGGTAACTGCATATATAGGGGGAAGGGTGTAGCTTATGTGATGTTGGCAGGGAGGAAAAATAGGTCTTCTGATCACTGAGCGATGTATTTTGTACACCTATGAGACCTGATATTCCTAGAAGAATCTGCAGCTGGTACAACTCAAAGACTTTTCCTTTGGCTCAGCAATACCCCAGATTTGTCACTGAAGAACCTCAGCCACATCTGCCTCATTGGGACTACAGACTCCTCTGAGTTTCTGTTACAGCTCCCCTTGGCTTTGCTCAGGTGGATGCGTTTGTCGCCTTCAACTCAGTCATCTTACTGTTGAATGGGCCCCCTTAGCAAGTTCTCCATTAAGATACTACTTATTTCTGGATCATTGCCCATGGAAACCAAAGATAGCTGAGAAAGTTGAGCCTCACAGCTCCTCCTATAAAAGCAAATCGTACCAACACATTTGACTTAATGAAGCAGAACCCCTGATTGGTCAAGGGCAGCTTTTCAGGAGGCCAAATTCCCAGACTTCCAAAGAAGAAGGCAAGAAAACTCTCATTCATCTGATACGCCTCTACCTCCGTAGTCTTTACAACCGATATTATAAGCTGGCAACCTACAGCCAATTCGTTAGCCCTGTCAAGGAAATTGAACATGAAGAATACTGGAGATCTCTTTTTAACAAGATAGAGTTGCCTGCCTTACTCTCCTTCTCACATCCAACCTCCCTCCCACCGCCACCCCCCCCCCGCCCCCGCCCCAGCCACCAAATAAGAACATTAGCCTGCTTCCAACCTTCATTCTCAGGATCTTGCAGGGGACTGGAACCAATGACAATATATCCTAATCCATGTTACTGCTGTGAAAGTTATAGCAGAGTTTTGCAGGATAAACAATCTGGTGATCCCAGAAACAGGAAGAACAAAGGGCACTACATCATTTCAAATTAAAGCTAAGCATGCTCCAATTGTTTTTATTGTGATTATAGTTCTTTACATATTCTCTCATTCAAAAAGAAAAGCAGAAAAGTCCCTTCAAGTCACTTAGCAGTTTAATATCACTATATTATTTAATCTTCTAAATTGTAATCTTAACTGTAGGACACGTGATAACCACAAAGTCTGCAAATCGTATCTATTTTAGAAAATTGAATTTGCTCGCATAAACTGGAAATGAGCTCACTAGCCTTGCAGGAATCCAATGACTACTTCATAAATGAACTCATCATCACCCACCTCCCCCCACACAGTATGACTGCTTTTTTTCTTTAGAAAGCATTTAAATCTTTGGTCTCACTTTCTCCTTGAAGATCTACTTATAATAAATGGTGCTTGAAATCTTATCCAATTCTTATCCACAGTACATGAAACTCTAGTCTTTCTACAGGACTTAGACCTAAACTTTTTAAAAAATTAAGATTTTCCTAAGGATAACCAAAGTATACCTGTGTCATCTCCTGCTTCCCTCTCCTTCCATCTTTCCATAAGATGGAAATGAAAATTGGCTTATTTGTGTGTGTGTTAGGAAGATTAGCCCTAAGCTAACATCCATTGCCAATCATCCTCTTTTTTTTTGCTGAGGAAGATTGGCCCTGGGCTAACATCGTGCCCATCTTCCTCTACTTTATATGGGACACCACCACAGCATGGCCTGATAAGCTGTGCATAGGTCCGCGCCCAGCATCCAAACTTGCGAACCCCAGGCCGCAGAAGTGGAGCACATGAACTTAACCCCTACGCTACCCGGCTGGCCCTAAAATTGATTTTTTTAATCTCATGATTTCCTTCTATAAAAGAGATGGTTTTGATGTCATAGGCAAATGGGTATCTTATCTACATTGTGGCTCAAATATGAGAGGGATCTTTGTTACTTGATCCTAGATATCCTAAAAAGGAAAAAGGCAAAGAATTTGGATAATCCACCCAAGGCAATAATACCACTATTTACATTTTTTAATACCACCATATTTTTCTATACATTCTTTCCTTAATAAGCCTTATTTCGTTCTTTTATAAATCTTCATTTTCTCCAAAAGTAATGGATGTCACAGGCAGAAAAGGGTCAAGGTTATAAGTTGACAAAGGCAAATCAGAAAATCACGGTAATGATTTTAAAATGTCACTGCCATTATATTATCAAGGAAGAGAAGAATATTGTTAAATATTTAAAAGTCTATTTTTAAAGCTTTAAAGAGACAGCAGACTTCCTAACTGGCAGTAGTATATCCACGGATTGCAAGCTTAACTCCCCATGTCCCCTACCTTGGACACCCTGTGGATTTAGAAATAAATGTTGCAGTCTGCGAACTGCCTTTTAGAACTTAACCACTTTGTGAGTAGGGGGACTTCTATAATGAATAATGTAAACAATTTTTAAAGTAAACCCAACATATAGTATATATCCTTATTAAGACTACCTTGAGAACTTCTGGCCTTATTCTGATGAAAAAGAGTCCAAGTTGTAATTTACTCAAAAGGAAATAAAATAGAGAGGAAAAAGATAGAAGTAAAAGTTTAATAGTGTTTCACTGAACAGCTGTACCAATTCTGAAAGTTTTCTCAACATATTCAAATGACAATCTCATTAACATGGCAAAGAATTCTGGGAAGATAAGTGGATCTTAAAACAGTTTCAAGAAACAATATACAATTAAGCTGCCATATGTGTTTCCTCTGTATGAGTGATACACAATACATAATGAGGTAAGGGCTGCAAACATTTCACAGACTTTTTATTTTTACCATGAAAGTCTTCCAGACATTCTAAGAGATGTTAAAATTAGTTTAGAAAAATATCTACTTCTCCTCTTAAAAGTTTTACTTGTTGGCTTTGAGAAAGATATTCCTTCATTCTAGGCATTGAGGCATATACCCCCAATCATGATGAATTACGATCACATCTGTTGTCCACATCTAGGTTCAAGCAAAGGAAAAGAGTAGTGGAGTGGTGGCTTCTAACTGGTGAATCAGGTGATCAGATTTAACTCAAGTATTTCAACTTTGTCCCTAGATGACTTTTGACTACAAATGAAAGTACACTTTTGCAAATACAGAGAGTCTTGCTGTGCTTCTATCCATTCCACAAATGTTTCCAGGCATTCAGTTCTTCAACAAATATATAGTACGTGCTTATTGTGAGCCAGGAATGTTTATAGACGCAAGGAATGCAATAGTAACATTTTACATTATAGAACAATCCACCCAACAATTTCAGAATACTTTTTTTTTTTTTGGCGAGGAAGGTTAGCCCTGAGCTAACATCTGTTGCCAATCCTCCTCTTCTTTCTGAGGAAGATTGGCCCTGGGCTAACATCCGTGCCCATCTTCTTCTACTTTTCTTATATGTGGGATGCCTGCTACAGCACGGCTTTGATAAGCGCTGCATAGATCCACACCTGGGATCTGAACCTGTGAACCCTGGGCTGCTGAAGCAGAGTGCATGAACTTGACCCCTACACCAGCAGGCTGGCCCCAGAATACACCTTTTTTAAAACACATATGGAAGAAAAAGCAAAAATTCCCAGGGAGTTCACAATCAACTAGGGAGACTAGACAAACTGACAAGTATCTAAACTCTTAGGGAAAATTAAAGGAGTAAAGGAAACATTGTTGTTGGTGGGTGGCAGGGTGGGTGCTCTGAGTGCAACTTTAAATATGATGGAAAAGGAAGGCTGCACTGAGAAAATGACTTTTGAAGAAAGACCTGAAGTATGTGAGTGAATAATCCACATACATATCTGAGGGAAGAGTGTACCTAACAGAGGGTACAGGAAGTGCAAAATCCTTGAGATGGTATGTACCAAATGTTGGAAAGGATGTGAAAAACTGGAATTATTGTACATTGTAGGAACATAAGTATTATAATCACTTGGCAGAAGTCCTTCATTTCCTTATAAATGTATACCTACCCCGTAACCTAGCAATTCTAATCCTAGTTGTTGACCAAGAGAAACAAAAACATATGTCTATAAAAAAAATTGGTACAAGAATATTCAAAGGAGCTTTATTCATAATGACACAAAACGGGAGAAAACACATATGTCTATCCGCTGGTGAATGGATAAAAATAATCTGTGTTATATTCATACAATGAAATACTACAAAGCAATAAAAATGAACAAGTATTAGATACGTGTAAAAACATGAATATAACTCAAAACCTAGGTGAGTAAAAGAAGCCTTGTCCAAATTATTCCATTTATTTGAGGTTCTAGAACAAGGAAACTAATCTATGAGGGGCATAGTGGAATTACAACAGCAATTGTTTTTGGGGAATGGGGTTAAAGGCTGACTGGCAAAAGGCATTAGAGAACTTTCTGTGGTGATGGTGTTACTGAACCAAGTGGGCTTGCCTCCTGGTGAGTTAAATAAGACTCTACACCAGTGGAAGTTGTCTCACAAAGTAAAGCGTATTTGCAGCAAATAGGAGGCCATGAGGAATCATTTCCAGAGTCATGGCGGCCCGAACAAAGGGAAGCAGGAACTTTTATTTCAGTTGAGGAATGAACATTCAAAAGGGAGAGGCAGGTATTTGCTTGTACAGGCTCAGCGGGAGAACGTGCTTCCACATAATGAGGCCTAAGCTCCCCCTGGAGAGATCTTGGCATTAAAAATAAGGCAAAGGTCATGGGCATAGCTCTTGTGGTGAGGCTTGGTCAGTTTCAGGATGGCTGGTGGTTACATCTCCCTTGAGTTTCTCGCTTGGTCAGTTTCAGGATGGTTGGTTGTTACATCTCCTTAACATACAAAAGGAAAAGAAACAACCTGGAAAAGCAGGTAATTGCTTCCAAAACCACCTTTGAGTTTCTCGAGGTGCCTAGTCGGTGACAACGGTAATATTTTATGTCTCAATAGGGGTTTTGATTACACAGTTGTATGCCATTATCAAAATTAATCAAAAGGCATATTTATAATTTTTATATTTCTTTGTAGGTAAGCTCCTAGGGTACTTTCCAATTCTTTGCTATTCTCTCACAAGTCTTCTCAATATGGAAGCTTACTACCTCAAAGCCAGTAAGAAAACATCTATCTTCAGGAAGAGCCCAGTCCCACTTTTAAGTGCTCCACACAATTAAATCAGGACCACCTGGGAAGATCTCCTTTTTTACTCAAAATCAACTGATTTGGAACCTTAATGACACCTACAAAAATCCCTTCACCTATCCACATAATAACCAACTCACAGGAGTGAGATCCCATCATATTCACAGGTTCTGCCCACACTCAAGGGGAGGAGACTATTTGGGGCATGTATATCAGCAAGTGGGAACCTTGGAGTTCATCTTAAAATTATGCCTACTGCCTTAAATATTTCATTGTATACAACAAATTATTTATCTATTGTCCTGTTAATGGACATCTCAACTTCAATTTTTGGTTATTATGAATAAACCTGCTATGAACTTCTGAGTATAAGTTTTGTGTGGACATATGTTTTCATTTCTCTTGGGTAAATATCTAAGAGTAGAATTGCTGGGTCATAGAATAAGCATAGGTTTAACTTTACAAGAAACTTCTGAATAGTTCTCCAAAGTGATTGAATCACTTTATACTCTCTCCTGCAATGTATGAGAGTTCTAGTTATTCCACATTTTCACCAGGGTTTGGTATTGTCAATCACAGATTTTTGGCATTCTAATGAGTAGGAAGTGGTTTCTTATTGTAGTTTTAATTTACTTTTCCCTAATGACTAAGGATGTTGAGCATCTTATTAAATGCTTATTGGCCATTTGAATATCTTTTTGTGAAGTATCTTTCAAGTCTTTTGCAATATTTAAACTGGGTTGTTTGTTTTGTTATTATTGAGTTGTAGAGGTTCTTTATATTTTCCACAAGTCCTTTATCAAGTATATGAATTGTGAAGGTTTTCTCCCAGTCTATAGTTTGCATATTCAGTTCTTTAATGTTGTCTTTTGAAGAACAAATTCTTTTAATTTTGAATAAGTCCAATTTATCAGTTTCTTTTCCTTTTTAGTGCAGTGTATTTTGTGTCCTGGCTAAAAAATATTTGCCTAAACCAAAGTTGTAAAGATGTACTCTTATCTTTTCTTCTAAATTGTTTAGAGATTTAGCGTTTTTCTTTTGGTCTATAATCTAGCTTGAATTGATTTTCATACTGTGAGAAGTAGGGATCAAAGTTCCTTTTATTTATTTTTTGCAATGTGGTTATCCAGATGTTCCAGCATCATTTGTTGAAAATATTTCCTACTCTTCCGTGATACTCTTATCTCTTATTTCTAAACATAGATATTCTTCAGAAATTAGCCTTAAGCTCTATTTTACCACACTCTCTTCTTACAAAATTCTGCCTTTTCCCATGACTTTCAATGAAATATAAACACTAATGATACCTAAATTTAGAACTGCATTTGAGTACTCTCCCTTGAGTCTCCAGATAAATCAATTCAACTGTCTACTTGGCATTGTCCATTGAATTTTCAAAGACATCTTCAATTTAACAAAGCCAAAAACAATCTTAATTTCCCCACAGAACTGCTCCATCCTTATAAATTTTCCTCATCTTCGTAAATATTACCACCATGCTCTCAGAAACCTAGGAATTATGCTTAATTCATTTCTCTCCTTTGTCTTCCTCAGCCAATATCAGTAAATCTTGCAAATTCATTCTCCAAAATCATCTAAATCCAACCACTTTTAAGATCTGCTCTGCTATCACTTCAATTCCTACCCACAATTCTCTCTCCCTGGACTACTACAGCAGCCTATTAATTATGCTCTCTTACACTTTTGCCCCTCTCCAATCTATTCCCTCAAATCAACAAAAGTGATCATCTTAAAATATACATCGGAATATGTAACTGCTCTGCCTAAAATTCTTCAATAACTTTTACTCAATGCACTAAATAAATATGTATTAAGCATCTATTGTGTGTCAAATGTTGCTCAAAGCACCGGGGATACAATGATAATTACAAAAAGACATGGTTCCTAACTTCATTAAATTTACACTCATCCAATATTCATACCCACACATACAATTATAAAATGTTAACTTTGGCAAATATACAGAGGAGTAATGAACAGTGCTATGAATGTCTTCAAATAGGAATTTTATATGGTTAGGAAACAAAACAAGGATCCTTGGGATACTGATTAGCACAAATTATCTAAAAAAGAGGGACCCAGGCAGAAAACCATGCATGTAAATGTGAAGACTTAAGGCATGAGGAAGCATGACAAGGACAAGGAGACAAAAGGACAGATGGCTAGGATAGAAAGCAAAAGAGAAGATGAGTTTTGAGAAAAAGGCACAAGCCTGACTTGCAGGCTTTGTGAAGTAGTATTTTTCTCTTCCTTAAAATAACAGAGGACAGTTTGAGAAAGACCACTGTGACGTCAGTGTAGAGAATATACTGGGAAGTGAACAGAGTAAATGTGGACAGAGCATTGCAAGGTTTCAGCAATGACCTAGAAAAAATGGGATGATAGCTCTTTCCTGCTTCAGGACCCCTATAACTTCTGAGTGGAAGGACTTCCTCCATCGCTTCTACTCCTTCAGGTCTCAGATTAAAAATTTCCTCTTAAATGGAGGCCTTCCATGATGACTAAGAAAATAAAATGTTTCTCACTCGTACCCATTATTTTCTGTCATCATCCCATTTATTTCCTTTTTGGAACTTTCACATTTTGTAATTATCACTTCTTGTTTATTTCTATCTCCAACACTAGAATGTACGTAGGAGAGCAGGGACCAGGTCTGTCTTTTTTGCTAGCTGGTAAATCATCAGCACGTGCCACAGCGGCTGCTTCATGGTTGTACTTTAAAAATGTTAATTGAAGAAATTATAGTCCTCAACATGATATTAGCTTTCCTCTCTTCATAGGATATATGCCAGCTTAGCTCAAGCATGCTCGATTAAGCCTTTCAAGAACTGTTCCATGCCTACATGCCATGTGCTGGGCAAGGTGTTAGGGACAGAATAATGACTTCCCAGACCACGTCCTATCTGTCAAAACAATGTAGAGCAAGGGTTCTGAAGCCAGGCTGCTGGGAATTGAACTTCAGTTATTCTACTTCCCAGCTGTGTGATATTGGGAAATTTACTTAGCATCTCTGGATCAGTTTCTTCAATTGTCAAAAGGTGATATTAAGAGTTCTGTATAGCATTGTGTGAGTATTAAAGGCAACCATGTTTTTTAGCTATTTTCATCCCACCAGGCAAAGCAAAATTTCAAATAAAATTAATTGTGTATTACAAATGTGGTATGTGTCAAGAAGGAGATTTACAGGATATTTGAGAATATACAACAGATTGACACGTTTATTGTTACATAACAAGCACTCCTGCTATTTAGAGGAAAGTAAGAAAACTTGACTTCATTTCATATTCAGGTTCATCCCCCAATGCATGTTAAGTAAATAAGTTGGAGAAAGCTCTGAGGTCTCAAACAAAAACCCTACTGTCATTAAAATGGTAGTTGCTGAGTGTGTGAATATGTTTGTGTAGTCATCTCATGTATTAGATTTCACACATATCTGTATAATTTATCTACTAGCAAATACTGCTATATAACAAACTGCTCCAAAGCTGAGTGGCTTGAAATAGCAATCGTGGGGCTGGCCTGGTGGCATAGTGGTTAAGTGCGCGCGCTCCGCTGCGGCAGCCTGGATTCGCAGGTTCAGATCCCTGGCGCGAACTGGTGCACCGCTTGTCAAGCCATGTTGTGGCAGTGTCCCATATAAAGTGGAGGAAAATGGGCACAGATGTTAGCCCAGGGCCAATCTTCCTCAACAAAAAGAGGAGGATTGGCATCAGATGTTAGCTCAGGGCTAATCTTCCTCACACACAAAAAAAATAGCAATTTTTATTCTCACTAATCTTGGGTCCACTGGGGTTGGTTGATCTAGGCTGGGCTTGGCTGAGGTAGCTCAATACCTCGTGTTTCTCTTTCTCCTCCTGGAACCAACAGTCTAGTGAGAGTTTTTCTCATGAGAAGGTCAGAAGTGAAATCACACAAATAGAAGCCCACATGAACTCTTGAGCCCTAAACTCTGAAGCTGCACATTGTCACTTTGCATCATTTTATTGAAAAGAGAGTCTCAGGGCTGAACTCAAAGTTAAGGGGTAGGGAAATAACCTCCATCTCTTTTATGGAAAAAGCTACAAAGTATACGGCAAAGGACTTATATACAGGAGGGATGAAGAATTGGGGCTTGGATACAGGGAAGCATGAAGAATAATTCAATTTACTAAGGCTGCTCAGTTTGTTCTTCATTTTCCCATATAGAGACAAGGATGCTGAATCTTGATTTGACAAAGAAATATAGGACCACATATACCACTCTATCATGTGAGAGTTCACATGTAACCATAAGCAGACTTTTAACTAAAAAAGACAAATAGGAGGAAGGAAAAAGGATGATAAAGCAATATTTTTTCTTTGAAACATTAAGATAAATGCCACTACTTATAGCAACTATTTTGTAGGGATATGACAGAATAAAGAAATGAAGCATCTTATGTAACTTATGATTATAGCTGTTATTCCTTTTACAAAATGTTCCCTTATTGCACAGAATATTTTTGGTAAGATAATGCCTTTTTTCATTTTTTTTCTTATCCCAATAGAAGCTCTATTTCTTATGGGATTACTTTGAGCACTGAGTATTTTATAGTTTGATGGTGCCCTTTCAGGACCTTTTCTTATATAAAAGATACTGCTTTTTAAAACATAGTTTTCTTCTGTATTCTGTAATTGCCTCAATTTCAGGTTCTTTTTTTCCCAGGCTATGTAAGAAAATCTAATCAAGTTTAGAAACTGAATTGTGTGCTCTGTCTTCAATCCTAAAATAGCCATTTTCCTGTTCTTTTCATTAGAGAAGTCTGGGTTTTTTGTTTTTTTTTTTTTTGACTAATTTTTTTTTCCATATTTCCTTTAACTATATAAGATCACTGTATAGAACAGTACACTCTATAGAACAGTACATTAAGATGTGAATTTTAGTATTAAAAATTTACCAACGTAGGGTTATTCTAATATCTTCCTTCACCTAAGAACCATTGCTTTATGTAATACATCAAAAGGAAAACTTCTAAACAAGATTTTAATTCTGTTGCAATGCCCAATTGTCCAAAAATAAAAGAGAAACATCCACTCTGAAAAATCACTTGCTTTAGGAGGTAGTAGAAAATCTTAAACGTTTAAGATTTTCTCTTCTAGTCCTCCATTGTTTCGCAAAGCCCTGTATTCTAAGGCTCTCAGGGAACTCAATATAACCAAATTCTATGGATGCAAATCATAGAATTACAGTCAAAAAGGGGACTTAAGAGTTCACTTAGCCTAGCCCTTTTGTTTAATTTAAGAGGAAATTGAGTTGAGGGGAGAAGAGATCAAGATTGTCAAGAAAAGACCTAGGGCTGTCACTCGAGACAATCATAACTACAAATACCGTCTTTGCCACTCAGAGACGATGTGCCTTGGAACAAATAACCTAGCTCATGTGAACCTCAGTTTCCTTATCTGTAAAATGGGGATTATAACATCTCCCTCGAAGTGTAATTGTGAGGTTTAAATGAGCAAACATATATTCAAAGAGCCTCAAATATAATAGATGCTCCTCAAGTTCACATAGCTAGTTACTTTCAGATGTGAGAAATCAGAAACGCCTCCCTTCCAGTCCAGTTACCTTTCCCCATGTTGTTCATGTCACCCTGTTCAAAGATTGTACAATTTATTGGTAACATAGGAGTTACATGTAGAACTCTTAAACCATCATTTACACAGACTGTACAGAATAAATCCAGAGATTAAACAGAGATTTGTCAGTGCCTTTAAAAATGAGCTAAGACACCAGTGCCAACAACGTAGACATTCCTGGTGTCTGAAGAAGACTGTAAGTGAGCACATTTAGATCCCTCTCTCTCTCTCTCTCTCTCTCTCTAGATCATAAGATATATTATCACAATGTGTCATATTTCAACATGCCAGGATTGGATGAAAAGGAATTGAATGAAAGCCAAAAAGGGAAAAATCCAACAGTTCTTTCCCTCTCATTCACTTACACATCTAGAGTTTTTCCAATTCGGAGTGTTCTGACATCCCAGTAATGATTGTAATAACCTGTTAGAGCAAACACCTCTCAGACCCGATTCTGTTGCAGACCTAAAATGAGGTGTTCCTTAGCGATAAGTGAATGTCTATTGAAGAACATTGAAAGAGAGGTTCACAGCTCTCTTTCACTAGTTTCTATGCAGCAAAAGCCATACCCTAAAACTCATTCATGTATAGCACCTGTCAGTTATCTTTGGCTTGATATCTTTCATCAGACATTGCAAAGTGCTTTCATCAGACATTGCAAAGTGCTTTCCACTACTATGCATCGTACCACCACTCTATAGTGTGAGGTCCTATTTATAGGCATAGTTAGTATTTATTAAGCACTTACTCTATTCCAAGCCCTCTCCAAGGAGCTTTATATACGTTATCTAACTTAATCCTCACACTAGGCAGAAGAGTTAAGCATCATGATGCTCATTTAACAAAGAGATGACACTTAAAGAGCTCTAATATCTCACTCTGGTTGATAGAGATTGTAAGGAGCTAAGCTAGGATGTGAATTGACCTTTATCAAATGCCAAAGTCCATGCTCCGAGATTAACTTTCTGAGAAAATGTTATCATTTACTGAATGCCTATAAACTGCCAAGCTTTGGGATAGCAATTTCACAGATTATCTCATTCGTATATGAGCTTCATTTAATGGGGAATCTACACTCCGTGACAATTTGCGAACTGAAGTATCCCTAGTGATTATACAAATCACGGTCCTCATTGCCTACCAATATATGTTTCGTTAAACTGTATTCACGGAGAGCAGTTAACTGCAAATGAATGCAATTTAGTTGTTTTCTAATCTGCAATCATTTAAAAATGTATTTTAAAAATATTTATACATATATACCTACTTATTTTTTTAATAAATGCATAAGAATAACACAGATATTTCATCATACTTTTTTTTTTCATTTTCCACTTGGCTACACATTTTCTCTTCTTCCCTCTTCCTACAGCTCACTACCTGACCCTTGCCCCAAAAGTCACTAAGCCCATATTCCCATTTTTTTCCAGAGAATATATGCATGTATAATATATATGCATATATGTATCTATCTGTATATACACATACTATATATATATATGCATATATTTTCTGAAAACATTTCTCTCACACACACAAAGTATATAATCAAATAATCAGCTATACACACGTGCATATGCATATACAAATAATGACATTACTGTCATTATTTACAAGAAATGGGATCACACTATGTAAATTTTTCTGCATTTTAATTGTCACTCTCATAAATATTTTTAAAAAATTTTTACTCTCATAAAAATTTCTAGAAAATTCTAGTAGTATATGACCATAGCTGTAACTCATTCTTTTTATTATCTAATATCCAATCGTGTGGATGTACCACAATATATTCAAGAATTTCTGTATTTGATGGACAATATTTTATAATACTTCGTTTCCACTTTTTTGCATTGGAAACAATGTTGAAATAATCATCATTGTGCCTACAACCTTAAATACTAGTGGTTTTCTTTTCATGGGATGAGCTCTCAGAAGGCGGATTAATAGATTAAAAGGTATATATTTTTTGAATTTGAATAAATTTTTCCTTATAACATCTCCAAAAGATTGTACAAAATGCAATTCCATCAGCCAAATGTAAGAATACACATTTGTCCCCATCCTCCCAATAGCACTTGCTACCCACAGTACTCTTTTTTTCTTTATTTTCATCACTATGTTTGTTGATGGATATAAAGTGGCAAGCACTGTTACTGTCATTTGCATTTTTCAGACAACTGGCTACAGAGAGGATCTTTCTATTTGTATGTTGGTCATTTGCTGTCTTCCAAATTGTCTCAATATTTTTTTTTTCCATTTTTATATTGGGTTATTTGTTCCTTTCTTTGTAATTTGTAAGTGCTTTTAGTATTATGCATTAGTTAATGGTTTTGAAATTAATTTTTGAATATGGTATTTTCTTCCCAAGAAATGCCCCCATGTTAATACTTTTTATTAAACAACACATACATTCCTCACTGGAAGATGAAAATCAAGATTGTTATGTATTAAATTCTTACATAGATGCTGGGATCTATTTTTGAACACTAGTGGATCTACTGATCAATTTATCTATTGTGAATTTACATCAAAACCACATTAATTTTTAATGTAGCTTTATACTATATTCTAACATCTAGTTTTCTTTTTTCATACATCTTTACTTTTTCTTTCCCATACTTTTCCCATCAAATGTTAGGTATTTACTCTTTCTTATAAATTTTAAAATAAATTTTCCAGTGAGGAAAATTATTTTATTTTTTGTATTTATTCCAATCAGTTGTCAAATAATTGTGATTCTGACATCTTGGCCCAATTTCTGATTTTAATTGAAGTGAACCTAGAGTTTTTTTTTATTTGGGATAGTGTCTGCTGCTGTTGTTGGCAAACAATTTTCTTACATTAAGTAGATCTCACTTTTTGTTGTACTTAATTTTTTTAAATTAGAAATATATTGCTGAATTTTATCAAATGCCCTTTCAAATTGATATTTTTAATCCTGTGCATTTTCTTCATGTTGCAGGTATGTCATTTCTTAATGAGTCACCTAGTGGGTGGATCAAATAAATTTTCCTTTAAGTAAGAAAATAAATAATAGTGTTTTTAAGTCATTAAATAACTTTTCACGAAGAGTAACCCTATCCTCTTTTGCAATAAAGAGACAGATAGTAACTTGATAACTTTGGAACATGACACTTTTATTTTTGGCAAATAATATTGAAACAAGTTAATAATCAGCTGGGCTTCTTTCGGCTTCAGTCCTGCCCCAAGGAGAAACTCTTCCAAACTCCTTTTTCTTTTTTCTATCATAGCTTTTAGAACAATATATTTTAAGTATATGTTAGTATATTTGCATGTCACAGTAAAGCGTGTATCCTTAGGGGCAAAGTTCTCTCTTTTTCTATATATTAGTGCCTTAGCACGGTGCCAAGCACATCATAGCTTCTCAATAAATAGTTGTTGAATAAGAGAGCTTTTAATTTATTTATTCCTTGCCTATAGAATGGCAGAATGAGAAGGAAATGTTGAATAAACGTAGGTGGATCTTTTGATGACTGCCTTCTTAAAATTTAAGTCTTTTCTAAGAGAGTTTAAAAGTTAACTCACTCTCTAAGGAATTAAGACTGTTGTTCTGGTGACAAGGAAAAATTTGCTGTGATTCTGGCTGAGCCATAATGAATTCTGTACCATCTGTTAAAGATTAAAAAGAAATAGAAAAGCAAGGGATAGTGAGTACTTAGATCACAGATCTAATCAATAAGCATGTTCAATTTACTGAAAATGTCTGTAAATGTTAAGTTTCAACTGCTGCTTTATATTTAGTATTGTAGAAAATTAACCAAAACCTCAGCAACCTCTCTCAGTAAGTAGTACACAATGTCTCCTCATCAGAGAAGCGGGGTTTAAAACAAAGAGTCTGGCAGGAAGTTAAAACTGGGTGAGCCAAGTCACAAAAGAGCCAGCGCATCTGCTGGATCTAAACAGTCAGGCTGGTGGTTTGACGTCAACCACTGGCATCCTTTCATTGATTGGCAGGTTATATTTTGTGTATATGTGGAATGAGAACCTGAACAGTTCAGATATTTCCTAGGATTTTACTCTAATCCTTTATAGTTTTTTTTTTTTTTTAACTGGATTCTTTAATTTCTGCCACTACAATTTAAAATAAATTCAGTTGGAATATACTTCCAGAGTCATCTGTGGAACTCACTGATTTAAATATTAATAAAGTCATAAAATTTTCTTCTACCACTCTAGGCTGAGTATTTTACCTAGTTCATCCAATGCGCTTCCACACACATCCCAATGGCTGTGGCCTTCAGAAGCTTAAATTATTGGATAAACACATACACATACACACACACACAAAATTAGATTTTCTAGTCTAAGGACAAAGTGTTTTCTTGTGTTCTTGATATCTCTTTGAGACGGGGGAAAGGCAGTAAGTATTCCTAGATTTGCTGCAGATAACCCAAAACAAAAAGTTTAATTGCCTCAAAAGACATTTGTATTCCTAAGACATATCCCTTCTCCAAACACCCACAATATCACAACTATCTTCATTCAAAATTAACAGAAATCCTTCCTTCCTTCCGTCATACATTCATTCATCAATTTATTCAATAATTATTTTTGAGTATCTAACCAGGAGCTACTTGAAGAGCTAGAGATGTAGTGATGAATGAAATAAGTCCCAACTTCAAAGAGTTTATATTCTAGAGGAAGAAAGGCTGTTTGAATATTTAAAATTAAATATATACATAGCCATGCTCAAAACTAAGGTAAAAATTTATGTGCATAAAAGCAGTGACCCATTGTGGTGACCAGGGACCAAACATAGACATCCATAGTACCGCAGCACTGGAGACAAGCATTGGGCAAGGGACCAAAATCACTTTACAAGAGGAACTGAAGAACAAAGAAGACTCGTTTATTTTGAAGACTTGAATATTGGAGCTTTTATTGCAGTTGCTGTTCTGAATGCCTAAACCTTCCTATATATGAGGCAATTGAGGGAGGGGTGCTCTTTTGAGAGGTTGGCACAAAGTTGATGCTTGGTCTCAGAGCAAATTAAAAGCCCCGTTGATGATGATCCATCTCAAATCAAGGAAAGAAAAAGAGAAATCAAATCCAGACATTTTCCCAACTAACCTTTTCTACACTTCAGATGTCTTGTAATAGTTTCAGAGTGAGCAAGTTTCCTGCCTTTTGAAAAGTCTAATATTTATCATATAATTTTTTCTGTTAACATGAGAGTTTGGATGTATTTGTTGTATGTGATTTTTCTGCTATAGGTGGACAGTTCAGATACAAATGTCTCCTATCATATTGCAGCTAAATGCATGATTTATTTTCTCACTAGAGGAGAGATCATTTGCTAACAGCATTAGGTAAGGGAACTAGATGTATAGTGACAGACTTGCCATAAGCTGGTGAGGCAAGTACAGCAAAGAAATTTATCAAAGGCCTATCAAGCAGTGGTGGAGGAGATAACTGAGATCTATTTCCACCATCTGACTTTAATGACTTTGTATTTTATCTTAAAACTCACCTGCTTATGTGGGAAATGGAAAATGAAACACATTATGGATTTGGCATAATTAAATCCTTCCATCAATGATGTATTATAACTGTTTTCAGTCTGCTGGACTGGGGCCATAGCAGTTCTTTAAAATATCCCCTAAAGTAAGTCTCCTGATTATAGATATTAGCTTAAGTCTCAAGCTTAGCAAATCATGTGGTTCTTCTTTGCAAATATACTTTGCATTCCAAGCACAGGAGAGGATCAATTTTATATAAGATTTGGTATCAGATATACTGACAATCAGATTGTATGCTTTAAATAAAATAGTGTTATAAACACATAAAAGAATGTCATAGAGTACATTCTATTTCTACCAAAAATCTAATGATCATATAGCTATTGGGCATCCACTAGTGGAAAGGCCAGATGCTATAGGTGACACGTATATGGATCAGACACAACCAGCCTTGAAGTTGCTTATGATCTAATGATGGAAATTCAACATAAACACATGAAAAGTTAAATTACAGTTTAGTAGACTAGATATTACAGACCAATTCTTGATTGATTACTCAATAAACTAAACTATCAACTCCTTTTTAAGGGGCTCAGTAGCATTACAACAGTTTCATTGAACTTTCTCAGTATGTCTCCTTATAAGTACATGTTGGTAAAGTTTCCAAACGAAAGTATTGCTAATTCTACGAGACAGCCTAAGAGAATGTCGTTTGTGTGACTCTCTCAAAGCACTGAGCACAGATAGAAGATGACAGATTTCCGTTACCAACAGCTGTTATAGCTCTTGGCTATGGTTCCTGGTCAGCATCTCCTCCCAATAGCAATTATATTATACCTTCTTTTACTGTAGCAGGTGCCGCAGCATGTGGGGCAATTTGGTATTGTTGACAGATCTGATCCCATTTGCTGGCAAGGTAAGTTTGTTTTCCCAATTCTTTGAGTCAGCTAACTCATTAGGGGCCTCCAATGAGCAGCTAAAGATGCAATGATCCTCTTGAAAATGTCTGCTATGATGAGCACTCATTGGAGACCTGAGACTAGTTTACAAAATACTATCTATAAACTGCCTTCCATATGGAGGAATAGGAAGGGAAGAGAAGAGCAGCTCCACTGACACTGCAGAAATGGGTTATACGGGAGGTATTGGGTCCCCTGCTTGTTCCTAAGTGAACTCTGAATCAGAAGAACATGCCCTGAATATACCCTCTTTGAGTTAAAGAGGTTATAATACAAGTCCCCATGCAAAATAATAATAGGATTACTAGTAAATTATATTTCTCTGAATTTCTCTGTATGCTTTGGGACTCTCCACATTTTCACATTAATAATATCTCAGGCATCAAAAGATGTTTATTTTCAGCTTTAGCAGTGATGAGCTTAATGCTCTTTCAATAATTACTGAATTCCTGCCTTTGGACTTACACTCTGTCCATAGTCAATGTTTTCTTTAAACTGTTAAATATCTCACCAGGAGGACGTCTCTGAGATTCTGGCTAAAGTCATAGAAACCAAAATAGAAAAACAGCAAGAGTTCGCCTATCCATCCATTCCTTCTTCATTCGAGCATGTAGTAGATAACCTGTGCATATATTTACTATGTTCCAGAAGCCTGTGTTCAGTGCTGAAGATAGTAAGTACAACTGGCCTCGTACTTGCCCTCACAGAATTTAAGTGTTGGAAGGAATTTTTAGACAGTGATACTAAGCAAGTAATTACAGTAAAAGCACCATATTCCAACAGTGGGGCGGTGGTGAAGTACAGAAAGGAATAGAGGCATAGAGCATGGAGACTTTTTATAGATTAAAAACTAGGTAGAACTGCATTTTTAGAGTTGCAGAGCTTGGTTCACATTTGCCAAATTTGAAGAATTCAGGCTGACTACCAGGAAAAATCTATGGGACTCTTTGGGGCCTTGACAAAGAACATGTGCTTTCCTGGAGAAAAGTTTATTAATTATGAAGAACACTGCCATAGTATTTAGTGAACGAGAAATCCTATGAAAACAGAGGAAAAGTACTGAGCAGATTGTTAAAGCTATCATAAAAAAGTTCTCCCTAATACAAACACATTTCAAAGGACGGGATTGAAATTTTCTAACAGGCAATGCAAATCTGTTACAGTGGGTTATATATTATCATGGATAGCTTGTTTACCTCCTTTCCAATTTCAATTAGACTTTCCTATCATGTGAATAAATAAAAAAATTTTTATAAGATTTATCTGAGTATCTTTTTTAAAAAGAAGAATAGTAATCTAAGGAAGAAAAAGGTTTGGAAAGTAAGAAGCAGTGACTTTAACCCAGGACAATAATGAAAAGACATCCCAAGTTAACATCTGTACATCACCTAAAAAGCAATATATCCAATTGATAACAGAGTGTTCTGTGGGGAAAAAGAAATTAAGAAAGGCTTGCACACAATAAATCACATTTTCAATATACTAGCATATCTTAGTGTCTTGAAGAATGTAAATTTTTTTTCTATAAAGAACAAAGAAAAGAGAGAGTGTAATTAAAAATACAAGGGGAAAAACACAGCTATGAAAGCAATCCCAGTACAAATATAAGCAAACAAATATCTGACGTGTTTTTCATTTAAGAAACATTTATTAAACATTAATTATGTAGTTATAATTCTAGGTAGGTGACGATATTGATGAAGAAGATAGACAAGGTTTCTACCTGATTGGAGGTTATACTCAAGAAGAGGAAAATATATATTAAACACATAAAAAATAAAAGCAATAAATTCCGGTAGTAATAAATGCTATGAATACACCAAAAGGGTAATGGGATAGAGAGTTTCTACAGGGAGGCCTGGCACCTTTGATGGGGTCGTCAGGAAGGTTTCTCTGGGGAGAGTGAAAGATGAGAAGAAACCAGCCATGCTAGGATCCAGAAAAAGACTAATACAGGAGCAGAGAAAAGCTGAAGCAAAGGTGATGAAGCTGGCACGTGTTAAGAATAGAAAGATCAGTGAGGCTGGAATGTAAGAAAGAAGGAGAGAAATGTATGGGTTTAGGTCACAAAGGAGGACAGATACGGATTAGGGAGTACATGTCAGGCTATGGCCGGAAGTCTGTACATTGTTTCAAAGTGAAAGTCAAGCAATTGGAGGTTATTATGTCTGGGAGTAATATAATCTGATAATTAAATTCAAAGCATCACTCTCATTCCATATGTATAATAGACTCTGGGAGCCAGAGAGGAAGGACAAGAGCAGTGAGAAGTCTGCTGCAATAGACCGTGTAATTTGTACCAAGATGGAAAGTGTAAATGAAAAATAGTAGCCATATTAAGGGTATATTTTTGAGGCAGAACTGTCATATTTTACCTATTAAAATTATGACCCAGTGATTTATTACAAAGCAATATGCAATTTTTCTAATGTAAATTAAGACAGATCCCCTTCAAAATGTAAAATATCTCATTTAAATATTGCTTCCTTTTGGTATTTTCTCATCTGTTGCCTCTTACTCTGCCCACATAACACTCTTTTCTAATTTTAAAGACATATTAATTCATGACTCTGTTAATTAGTGTCATTCAAACTGCAGAAAATAGAGATATACCCAGGTTACTTCAGGTCACATAAAAATACACATGGATACAAAAAAAATATGCCCCAAGCTGGGCAAGCAGCTGCACACAGTCCTCATAAAGGCCTGAGATAACAACAGATTCTTTCCTTGGTAAAACTCTGCTGACCCAAGTGCACATCTGGAGACGTGGTTATCCTGTCATTCATGAAGATGTGGATATTTGATGCTCTCTACATTATGCCTATGATCTCTCTCCTCTCTCCTCTCTCTCTCTCTCTCCCCTTGCTTCTCCCATAATAGTTTGTTTTTCTGTTCATTGCTCTAGAATCAACTTTCTACCTCTGTGTGTTTATGTATGTGTACGTGTGTTCTTGCACGTTTACTTTCAAATTTCCCAAAGAAAGATTTCCCCCTTTGGGAGCTCTCGAATCAGGCTACCTCTCTCGGGCTCCTGGTTTCACTCATACAGATATCAGATGATTCATTTCAGCTATCGGTACCACCTTTGCGTGCAGAGAAGTAGGTACATATGACCCAAACATGGCTTCACCCCTCTGGCCACTCTCCTCAACAGAGGAGCTGAACCTGGCAGGCTCAGGCAACAGAGGCTTCCATCTCTGGCTGGATATACACCAAAAACTGTAAACTTTAAAAAACTAAACATGCTTCAGTAACACACCTAAGAGACTCTGATATACATATATATACATATATGTACATATATATATACACACACATATGTGTCACACACACGTGTGTGTGTGTACAGAGACAAATCTGCACAGATTTTTGATGTAAAATCAGGGTTGAGAGTCATTGACTTAGAACCTGACTGGCTTTTTTCAAGTGCACTAAAAAATTTGAATTGGACCATTTTACCCTGCAAGAAACGTCAATCACTTGACCCATTTGGCTTTATGAAGTATTTATAGTCTTTGGGAATTGGATGCATCTTTATGTATACAGATCTTCATAGAATTCATCTTTATATGCTTTTTGCTTTACTTTTAGAAATGGGGGAATTTTAATAAAATGTAATGCAGGATAATTCATATGCCCCCAAAATAAAACTTAATTCAGTAAAATCCTACTATAACATAATTCATTTATAAGGCTTTTCTCCAACTTCTTGGTTGCACCAAAGAAAACCCCTCAAGATGTTACTTTCTTATTATCATTATATACAATATAAGCATCTAATATTATTTATATTTTGTTAAAAAGGGCTATGAAACCTTACATTTATCAGTTTTCCCAATGACTGAGGGTAGCTAGCAAAAATATTGAAAGATGAATAGACCCATACTACATAATAAATAAGAAGTGATGTAGTCACTATCCATAAATTAAAAACACTTATTTCAAAATATATCACAGCTGTATAGTCATAATCAAATATTTCCATTTAGTTTCTGGCAGCATAAAGCTATTAAGTGAAATCTATTTATTTATTTATATAGAGAGTGACCATATACTTTATTGTCCAGACTAGGATACTTTTTAGAGTGAAAGAGGTCAATATTAATAATTATTCTGTGGCTCAACTAGGACTATCATGGACATTTTTCTATTAGATTTCAGAGTCCCTTTGGATATGATTTCAGTATAATATATAAATAATTTATCTATAAATTTTCAAAATAACCTAGGTCTTTGGAAATTCTGTGTATTCTGGAGATTTTTGTGGCTAATTAACCAATCTTTTAAATACATTTTCCTAAAGCTTTCAAAATGAAGTGGTCTGCTTTAGCCAATGGAAGATTAGTTTCCTTTTTTTTTTTTTTTGTGAGGAAGATCAGCCCTGAGATAAAATCCATGCCAATCCTCCTCTTTTTGCTGAGGAAGACCGGCTCTGAGCTAAGATCTATTGCCAATCCTCCTCCTTTTCTTCCCCCCAAAGCCCCAAAAGATAGTTGTATGTCATAGTTGCACATCCTTCTAGTTGCTATATGTGGGACGCCGCCTCAGCATGGCTGGAGAAGCAGTGCGTCGGTGCACGCCCGGGATTCAAACCCGGGGCCGCCCGTAGTGTAGCGCACACACTTAACTGCTAAGCTACGGGACAGACCCCAAGATTAGCTTCTTATCTGCTATGTAGGTCCAATCTTTCCACCAAGAAAAACCAAAAATGTATACAATTTTTTACAAAGAGAATAAAATAAAACATGTCCTTGAACATATCAAATATAATTTGCAGGGACATAATCCTGGAGGAGGGAAACCTGGAGAAATGAGCCCTGCATTTTTTTACAAATTATCACAATGGCTGCTGAGAGGGTAAGAAATTAAGCACTTTTAGGGCTCTTGCAGCTAGAGAGACAAAAACTGGAGTTTGAGGCCTGCTTACAACAAAAATAGAATTGTGATAAATAACCTGGGCTTTAAGTGGGACCCTGAAGGCCTTCTCCCTATATGCAAGGAGAAAGTAGAAATAGCTTAGACCTCATAAAGCCCCAATTTGGATTGCCTTGAGCTTTGATTGGTTTTGTCCCTTATTTAGCTACCTCTCATAAGCAAAGTAAATCCTCAATGACTAAAGATAACACTCTAGGATTCAAATTATATTGACAAATTTTTATGCAATCTAGAGTTCAATTTTAAAAAACAACAGACTTTTAGGGACACAAGAGGGACACAAGATAGAAATCAAGAGAAAAAAGTAGATAGTAGAGAAAGACCACAGGAGCTATAAATAATAACTTCTTAGACTCAGACATTAAAATAATTATGGTAAATATATATAAGGTTAGAGATTTGAAAACTATTATGAAGGAACCAAGAGTGGGCTCTGCAGAACATCAGCAAAATGATGAACTAGGAAGCTCCAAGCTCTTGTTCCACCACAGAAACCTCAAAAACAGCCAGAAACTGGCTGAGTTAACCTCACAGAAGCTCTGGAAAACCGTCAAAGGCTTACAGCAACCAAGCAAACGGTAAATCAAGGAAAAGCCAACTTCAAAAAGGTAGGAACTTTGTAGTGTTATTTCTTGCCCTTGCCCCACGCTCCCCCTAGTGTGCCAAGGTCTTGGTTTGGAGGAGGTAGCAGCCCAATTCCCAGTTCCCTCCCTCAAACTGGAGAAAGCAAAGCAGACCTTACTTTTGATGTTTTAACCTATCTGGGCTAACTAAAGGACAGAAGGACAGAAGGCAGAGGCTGAAATAATGATGATTTGTGGAAAGTCTGTTTAATGAACAAATACTTGGATCTCCTTCACCTCTCTGTATAGCCTTTCCCCAAATGTTGCAAGAATGATGCTGTGTCTGCTGAAGCAGATAAAACAGAGATTTTCTGGGCTGGGAGATACACAGACCAAGTTGAGAGTGGGTGTAGTGTGCCGAAAACAGAGGAACTTAAAAATTGTTCATAGTGGATGCTGAGGTTCTTGGCCCTGTTCTTCCGCTTTGCTGCAAGAATACTGACAGCAAACCAAAACGGAGATTCAGAGTCTTAGTTAGAGAAAATGATTGGCTCAAGTGGCAAGACTTGAAGATAAAGTAATTTGAGGTTCCCCAACTAAATGGAAAGGCAATATTATCCTTGAGTGATCTTCGTACATGCTCAGAACTGCTAATCAGTGTTTGGCCCCACAGATCTAAAATACTTGCAGCCAACCAAGGATTGGCAGATTTCTGAGGAAACATAAAGATCAAAAAATGAAATAGAAAAAAAATAAATAAAAGCAACTTTGTCAAAACAGAATCCACTCAAAAAGAACTCTTGGAAGAAAATTAATTTTAAAAAATTAAAAATTGGACCCTATCCATTAATATCAACAGAGAGAAAAGAGATGTAATTGCGACCATAAACTGAGAACAGGATAATACAAAAACAAGAAAAGCTCTTGAAAATATCTTTTTAAATATGATAGCATGATAAAATAATAGCAAAATTGATATTTAGAATTCAAGAAATATCACAGAAGTACCACAAAATGTAAAGCGAAAGAAAATAGAAGAGAAATGATAAGATATTAGAGGAAAACCAAGAGATTCACTATTTGAAAAATAATAGTTCAAGAAAGAGAGAATAGGAAAATATGGAGGGAAGGAATTCATCAAGGAGATAATTCAAGAAAAATCTCCAGGACTGAAGGCCAAGAACTTGAAAATCTAAAGTGCCAACTTAGCCTAATTGTTGAAAATAGATTCACATCAAACACATCATCATGAAATTTTAGAAGTCCCTAAAAGTACACAAAACTAAAAACAATCAAACAGAAAGCAGGATATAAAAATGATCAAGAACCATCAAAAGCGTACCAAGGATGGGAGGAGCAGCAGTGAGAGCTGTCCACCTTGAAAGGGAGGAAATTCCTTTCACCGATATTGCTTAGAATTGTCTTTCTAGCGTGATAATTAAAAAAAAAAAAAAAAGGATGACTTGTAGCTGATTATTTTACTGTTTTTAAATACTCTAGAGTTAATGTACCCCCTTATTACTTGAACCTGGGGTCAACCATTCCCCCATCCCCAATCTCCATCTTTGTATACCGTTGAGAACCAGAATGGCTTTTGACTTAGTAGCAACAATGGAAAACGGAAGGCAATGGAGCAATATATTCATTTAATAAACAAAAAATATGTATTGACCCTCAATGTACCAGGCACTGTTGTATGGATTTAGCATACATTTGTGACAAACACATGAAGACTCCTATGCTCATAGAGCTTATATTTAACACAACACACATAATAAACCAGTGTTTATAGTATATGTTAGAAAGAACAACCAAAAAGATACAGAGCAGTGTTTAGGGGTACCTATTATAATGGGGAGATAGATTGGGGAGCAAATAGTAAGTCAGATGGTAACAGAAGGCCTCATTGTGAAAGTGACATTCTAACAAAGTCCTGAAGGAGATTCATTGAGAGCATGTGAGATAAAGAGAACTTCCAGTGTGAAGACTAAAGGCAGGACTGGCAGAGTGATAGTGTATGACAATGGGAAGGGTGGTGTGAAGGTCATGTTGAGCCTTACAAGGACTTGGGCTTCTATATGAATGAAATGGTAACCCTTGTGAGTAAAAGAGTAACATGGTTTGACTTTAGTCAAGATTCATTCTATAGTATGATTAGAATATAATACAAGTAAAAGGACAGCCAGACCAGAGTCAAGAAGACGAATTAGAAGACTGTCACAGTAATCCCGGCAAGAGATGATTGTGTCTCAGAGCAAGTAGTGGCAATGAAGGTGTGGAGCAGTGTTCACATTCTGTGTATATTTTTAAGGTATGGTGATGAGATTTCTGGTTGTATTAGTTATGGAGTGTATAAGGGAAAGAGTCAAGATTGAAAGCAAAGTTTTAGCCCAATCTACAAAAAAGATGGAGCTGCCACTAGTTGGGTCGGAAAGTGTAGCTAAAGAAAAGAAGAATGTGGACTTCAACATTAGAAGGTTGAGCAAAAGAGTAGAAATCAGCATAGGAGATTGAGACCACTCGGTTTGATTGAATGAAGAAAACCAAGAGCACGTGGTGTTCTGGAAGCCAAAAGAAGAAATACCATCAAGGAGGAAGGAATGATAGGTCAAATAAGATGAGACCTGAGAATGGACAAGTGGATTTAGCAACATGGAGGTTATCATTTATATTGAAAAGAGAAACTTCAATGTGCTGGTAAAGGCAAAAGCCTAACTGGAATGGGTATCATAGAATATGGGGAGAGAAATGGGAGACACTGTGAGTAGAAAACCTTTCCTAGGAGTTTTGCTATAAAGGGCACAAAGGGATGGAAGCTCAAATCAGTAACGAGGTCAAGAGAAAGTTTCTTTTTCTAAAGTGAGAGAAACAGTATGTTTCTATGCTGACAGGACTGATTCATTTGAGAGGACAAATTGATCATGTAGGAGAGAGGAGGAAATTTTTTTAAAAGATACTCTCAAATAGGGTAGAGAAAATTGGATCTAGTCACAAGTGGAGGGAAAGGCTTTAGGCCAGACCATGGACAGTTCTATTACTCTACCTGTGGGACAAGGCAGGAAGGCCCTGTATTTGGATCAGATGCTAATAGGTGGGTAGATACAGTTGTAGGAATCTGTGGGGCATCTCTGCTGATTGCCTGTTTTCTCAGTGAAGTTGTCAGTAAAGTTGTCAGCTGAGAGAGAGGGGGAAGAGAGTATTGTGGATGTGAGGGGAAAGGTGAGGTGTGAAACAAGCATTTAGGAGAGTGGGAGAATAAGTGGAATTTGGAAATACAGTATGATTCCCTGGTCATTTGAGGTTAATGGTTATGAATTTTAAGTGAGATCTGTCAGTTTGATTATATGTCTTTTCCTAGTCATGTTTAGCTGCACCAGTGCCTCCAAAATTCTGAAGAAAAATTCTTTCCAACTTAGAATTCTATACATTTCTAAACTTTCAGTTAAGAATCAGAATAAGATAAAAAATAATTTCAAACATACAACATCTCAAAAAACTTACCTCCCATGCGTGCAATCGCAGGAAATTACTGAAGGATGTGCTCCACCAAGATGAGGATATAAACTAAGAAAGAGAAAGACATGAGATAACCGGAAATGGGAAATCAAACATAGGATAGGGGTGAAGTGAACTCTTGAATATGTGTGACGGGAGAGTCCAGCACGAGAACGGAGCTTCAAGTATAGAGGACAACCAGATCAGATTAGAAGAGGCACCTATGCAGGGAGATGAAATGGATAGAATATATGAAATAACTAAATGTTCTCAGAGGAGATTCAGGAAATTGGCAAAGTGCTAGTTACTGTAGGTATTCAGTACATAACCACGACATACAAAATCATGACAATTATTAGCTTCCAGTAAAATAAAAATTTGTTCCAGGAGAAAAAAGCAATTATAGATTGCTAACTGGTTCACTTGTGAATAGTGTTTACTTCATCATAATAATGCAAATATTGAATAGTATCTTATAAAAATTTCCATATAACAATATTGGATAGGGGATAGGAAAAGCATTCATATGTGGTGGGGGTAGAAATAGGAAAACTGAAAAGATCTAAATTCTTATATAAAGGGAGAGATTGATTAAGAATGATTAAGGCTGAAAAATCAAGATGCTGCAGTATAAGCATTTCACTTAGAAATTAAGAACAATACCAAAATAATTAATCAGTAGAGATGAAAGTGGTTGTCTCTGGAGTAGGAGCAGAGGGAGAGGCAGAGAAGTTTGTTTTCCCCAAATAAACGATATAGAACCATTTTACTCTTTGCATTCGTGTAGAGAAAAAAGAAGAATAGTACACACAGAGGTAATAGCATGCTTGAAAGAAATGGCAAGTAGCTATTTACTACTCCCACTGCAGCTAGAGAGTAGAATGTGTGTAGTGATGGTTAAGAAAAAAAGAAAAAAGAAGGTTTTCAGAAAGAATGTCAAGCTAAAGAATTTTGACTTTTTTCAAGAGAATATAAGAAGTCGTTGAAAGCAATGAAGCAAGAAAATTATACAATCAGAGTTTTGCAAAGATGATTCTAACAGCAGTGTAGATTGTGGCTTGGAGGGTGTAAAACCAGAGGCGTGGAAATAAGCCAGAATATGGAAATATTTCAGTAGAAAGACAACAGGGCCTGAGGCTGTCTCTCTCCTTCCAGGCCACGTGTTCCATCTGTTCCAACTCCCATCTTCCTCACCTTTGCCTGTTTCTTTTCCTGTCTCTTCTTAAGCCCCATTATTCTTCCCTAGGGTCAATAATATAAGTGGATTGTGTGCGTGTGTGGTATGTGTGTGCAAGCATGTGTGTGTGTGTGCTACTATCTGCATAGAAATGACATGTATTTTTTTTCTGAAAATGAATACATAGCTGTGGTCTCTACTTATTTAAAAGACATATGTGCAGAAAATTCCATAATTTTATGGAGAAAAATAATTAAATTGCATTTTACACTGTAGACATTTATATTTCTCTCTGAATCAGTATTTGATGTAAAACATATTGTCTAAAAATGGTCTCTATGCCCTAAACTGGGGTTTTGGGGAAAAATAGGAAGATCTAATATTGTTGCTTTAAAGTATCCCTGATGCTATAAGCCAACCCTCATATAATTTAGTGGAGTCTAAAATGAGGCTAATACCCAGCCCTGTGCCAGCGCTCCAACATAAAATCCAAACTGAAGCATCCAGCCATCTGAGTCTGATGGGCCACGGGCAGGACCGACCCTTGATGCTATTTGTCTTTCCTTGTAGGATGCCCCAGTCCTTTTCTTAGAAATTCTTTCATTAACTGTTCATTTTGGCTCTCTCTGTTTCTGACATGATCATTTTTCTTCCCTGTAGTGCTGCTCTTCTATTTCCTAGTTTCTCTCTCTCTCTCTCTCTTCTTTTTTTTTTTTTTTCCTTTCTGGAATGCATGTGAGATTCATGTTTCTACAGCTCACTAATTTTTCTGTTGTCAATCAGATCTTCTGCCCTCCATGGATATGGTCTGTGAAACTATTCACTCAGCCTCCATTTATCTTGTTTTGGTTTTCCTGCATTTCTTTCCTTTTCAAAAAAAAAATCTGTCTTTTCAGTGCTCTTCTTTTAGTAATCAGTGAAGCGAAGCAGACAGGAGAATTGAACAACAATGAGAGGCTAAAAAATAATGTGATTCTATTTCCAGAAATTATTTGAATTCTGGATTAAATCAAAGTAGCTTTCATCCTGCAAATATTTTAGATGCTCCTATTATATGAAAAATTGGGCCCTCTTATGAGATCGTATCTTAACGCAGTCATAAATATAAATCATTGTATGCAAATTCTATGCATAGACCCAAAGCACGTAAACTTCTTCATGGCATTTTTTGGAAAATGCTTCAAAAATACTTCATGTTTTAAAGATACTTCATGAGTACATAAAACAGTGTAAACAAAGAAATTTTAACTAGGAGATGAGGAGTTTAAATATGTGAGTGTGGTAGGTAGAATAATGCCCCCCCACCAACACACACACAAACACACAACCCCACGTCCTAATCCCCCAAACCTGCCTATATGTTGCCTTACATGTTCAAAAGGACTTTACAGATGTGATTATGTTAAGAATCTTGAAATGGGAAGATTATGCTGGATTATTTGGGTGGGCCCAATGTAATCATAAGGGTCCTTGTAGAGACAGGCATCATAAATTGGCCATTGTGATAGTCTGAACCTGCTCTGATATATGGAGAGGCTGTCTACTGAAGATGTGAAGGCAACCACAGTGGAAGCGGCACATGACTTACTAAGTGCTACTGGTAAGCAGAGGGCCAAGATGTGAAGCATTCAAAGCAGGGATTCTCTCCATGATACAAGGCCCTTCCTCTCGAGGAAGTTACACTAGACTGTCCATGGTCGAATGTATACAGTGGAAAATAGTGGTAAAGAGCTATGGCTCAACCATCAAACTCAATGGGCTTAATCTTGGCTTTACCACTTCATACCTGTGTGAAGGTGGTTAGGTTACTTACTGAGATAGCACTTATGGAGTATTCACTCTCTAGCTATAGACAGCATGAGATAAATGTGAGCTATTACTATCAATTAAGAAGTATATGCCCATTGAAGTCTCCAAGGAAACATGAAATGTATGTTAAGTGCCTGTTGGCCATGGTTATAAGACTAAACTCAATCTCAGAACCAATCAGGTGAAAAGATATCTAATAAGAAGTAGAAGACTGACTATAGGAAAATGGACTGTCCAAAAAGCTGGAAAATAAGACACAAATTGTTCAGGCACCCCTAGGTACTGTCTCTGCTTTCTCTCTCCAGATGGGGACACACTTCTGTTTATTTGGCTCAGGAAACCAGATGGACCAATGTTTGTAAATATGTCTTTGAACTAAGTATCACAGAATGTTCGTGTTATTTTGGAATGCTTATATAAGGCCCAAGTATAACAGGGAGAAGGAAGAACTGCTTTTTCAAAAACAGTGAGACTTTTGAGTCACTGTCACTGGATGCTTTGCACCTTTTTACTCCTTTTTGGAATCAAAGGGCAAGTGAAAGCCATTCTGAGATACTCTTGGTCTCCTCCTGCTCTTAACTAACCTGCTGAAATGTCCTCAACATTTGTCAGATGTGAGAATAAGTGAAGACCTCTAGAGCATTTTAAGATGTTGTGGGGAGGGCAGAGCATAGGGAAATGGAAGGAGAGAGCCATGAGGTAAAGAGGTTCAAGTGAAGACTCAATAGCCCAGAACAGGAAAACTTCGGGTAGTTGTTCCCAAAGAAAGACCCACAGCAAAGGACTTCATCTCTATTCCTGCACCTCTGAAAGTTGAGCTCAATAGACAGTTGAAGGCAGGTCAATCCAAATTCCTATCGCCTGACTTTTCCTACCCTAGTTAGCTAAGATAGAGGAGACACTTGAGGGTCTTGAAAGGAAATTGAAAATGCAAGGGAATTGGGGGAAGCTCTGAGAACACCCTCAAGACTGCCTTAGACTGTCAGTAGGCAACTTTTCAGGCAAAAATTGGATGGACACAGAAATGTAGGAGCAGAGTAGTAAATGAATTTGCTGGAGAAAGAGGCTAAGTTAAAGGGAGAAAGAAGTGAGAGAAGGGGACCACAAAGCAAGGAAAGTTAAATATATGCCAAGGTTTTGATGTTACATGGGTGGTTATAAATAGAGGAAAAATCGTTTCTACTTATTTTCCCTTAAACAGCAGCCCAGAAAGAGACTTTCCAACACAAAATTTTTAAGTGCAAGTAATTTATTGTAAATTATACAGTAGAATAACATACAACAGTGGAAAGACATGAACATAGGAATACATATCAATATAATCATAAGCAGTAAACTGAAAGTCTGGTTGGCCCATTTTGTTTTGTTGAAAACACAATCTACATTACAGAAATTACTGGACCTCAAGTAGACCACTCTCTGATTTGGAATCAAGAAATATGTAAGGTAATATAAACATAAAAATGCATGTGAAATGTGCTGCAATCCAAATGTGAAGATGTGAGATATATATTTTCTGTGTGTGAGCATGTGTGTGTGTGGATGTGTTTGAGCAATTAAACAGCAGTTTAAAAAGTTGTTTCACATAAAATTTTTGGTTCAAATGTTTAAAATGCCTGATAATTTTTGTTATTACTTTGTTTATTCTGGCACCATAACTAGATTTGAGAAAGTTAAATTAGTAAAATACTGAAATAATGAAAATCTACATTTATCTAAATGTCTTTTTAAAAGTGGAAATCAACATTATATAAATTTATGATGAGATAAATAAAAAAAGTGTACATAGAGTATTAAAAGTGAAACTTAGAACTACAAAAGATGATATTTGTCTACATTATACCCTTTATTATTATCCCTCAAAAATTACACATAATTTTAAGTGGATCCTATATGTCGGTGCATTCTGAATTACTTATTTATTTTTTGAGATGTTGCTCCAGAGGGAAATCGGGATTTCTTATTTTTTTTCCTTTTTCAGAGATTTGGTGCTCAAGTGAAGTTAATATTGGATGATTTTGACCTGCATCCTTTAAGGTCAATTTCAAGATACTTGAGCCAAGTTTTAAAAAGAAAATTGAGAGTTCTAAATTTGGCGGCAAACTTGTACTTAAAACAACATGGTTTAGTATGACAATATGTAATAGTTTTATCAAACTATAACTATCAAACTATAAGTTGGTGTAAAAAGAGACGGGGAATTTTAGATGAGAAATTTCTTATACTAGAGAAAGGTAAAAATAAACAGTGAATAGAAACACTGAAATACAAATGACCTTTTGTGGAATAGGGGACACTTCTTACTTCTGTGATAAAATTGCCCCTTTTCTGTTGTGACCCTGCTCTACTCCCAATTTTCTGTGAAACACCATAATCTGCAACAGTAGTGAACAGAGTCTGGTCTTTAAAATTAGTCTCCACTAAAGAGAATACAGACACTTTAGAGAGCCACTGAGTCCCCCTTTCTTGCAGGAGAACTCAAGATTATCCTGGAATAGTTTTCTGTTATTGGAAAGCAAGGTTAATTTTTAAAGATGCGTGAAAATGGCTACAAGACCTGGTAGCCATCCCGGTCAAACTACGGCAACCGGAGCACCAAAAGCAAAACAAAGATTGCTGTAAATTAGAAGCTTTGAATCAGCAAAAGATTTAAGTCCATGATGTTGCCCAAAAAGGATAACTAATATGAAAAGTGTTATAAAGTAAAGCAACAAACGCCAATGAGAAGCAATGGGTCTTAATCTTTGCTGACACTGAATTTGGATCAAGAACCTGTAAGTCTTAATGTTTGACAACCTCTGTCAAATGTAAGGTATGTTCTTCCTGAATGATCATATAAGCCTAATTGTTTCAGGACTATGCCATAGCAAGAACTGAGTTTTCTTGACACAAGAAAGCCTTTCTTGCACAGACAATAGTATCAACAGCTATAGGCCCCTATCAGAGACTCTGGGGTATCAGAGCAGTATCAGAGGGCATATACTTTGTGGGGCTAAGGAAAACAGTTTCAAAACCTCTAAGCTCACATTGTGGCCCTCTGGCCTCTCCCTCAACTTAAGAAACATAGAAAGGACTAAGAGACCTCTCTCACCCCAAAGGATCTTTCTGGCAGGTGCAAGTCCATATGACCCTGTCCCAATACCCTTAGAATTGCTAAGCCTCCATTTATTCATTAATAAAACTCAGTGTATGGAGAATAAGGGAATGAATACATTTTAAATGAATTGGTATTCAACATGGAAATAGAGTCACAATAAGTCTCAGTCTGCCAACGGCACACATTCGTGCCTTTCACACTGTGTGAACTGTGAGTAATGATCTCCTTTTTAGGAGACTTATTAAGATTCGGAGTATTAAGTTGCTTTTCTGTTTTAATATGCATATATGCAACAGCAGAATTACAATTTTAATTGTGTTCAACACAAAAAATTATTCCCTGGAGTATCTTCCAGTAGAATTCAGAGAGCCTTATCTTTAGCTAGAGAAAGTGAACTTTTAGGGGTGCTGTGCTGAGAAAATTTGGACTCAGTGAACAACCTCCTTCTGCAACCAGAAATAAATAAATTCAGCCAGAAAAAAATTTACTTCCTAGAAGATCTGCCCTGGTGTCCAGAGGATTGGTGCTGAATTCTACGCATAGACTCAAAGGGTGTAAACGTCTTCATGTCATTTTTCGGAAAATGTTTCAAAAATACTTCACGTTTTAAAGACTTCATGAGTGCATAAAAGAGTACAAGCAAATAAATTTTAACTAGGAGATGAGGAGTTCAAATATGTGAGTGTGGTAGGTAGAATAATGCCCCCCCACCAACACACACACACACACAACCCTACTTCCTAATCCACAGAACCTGTGTATATGTCGCCTTACATGCTCAAAGGGACTTTACAGATGTGATTATGTTAAGAAAGTTGAAATGGGAAGATTATGCTGGATTATCTGGGTGGGCCCAATGTCATCATAAGGGTCCTTACACGAGAGAGCCAGAGAGTCGGTCGGAGAAGATGTGTAGACCGAAGCAGAGGTGAGAGGGAGAGATGGGAAGATGCTACACTGTTGGCTTTGAAGATGGAGGAAGGGACCATGAGCCAAGAGCATGCAAGGAAATTAATTCTCCCCTAGACGCTCCAGAAGGAAACACATCCTTGGTGACATCTTGATTTTAGGACTTCTGACTTGCAAGACTGTAAGATAATAAGTTTGTGTGGTTTTGAGTCACTAAGTTTGTTGAAATTTGTTACAGCAACAGTAGGAAACTAATATAAGGAGTCAAAATAAAAGAGTCCAAGAAAAATACCATAAACTTCTAATTGTGAACAATAAAACTGCAGTACTGTTTGGGTTTGAGACTCTAAGTGGAAACTGGGTCAATCAGAATCTGTTGGCCATCACTGTACCCGACATAGAAAAGACACTCAATACATAACTGTTACGTGTAAATTAATGAATAAAATTACGCAAGAAATAATAGAAATACAAATAAATTATAGCCATGCACATGGAATTTAAATAAAAAATACATAACTTCCTACTTTTCAAAAACACAGACTGTGAAGCAAAATATGATCAATATATCATCAACTCAAAAAATCTAGAGTCCTCTAGATCTGATGACCTTGTTCAGTGTCACTTATGAGTAAATGTGTGATTGTTTGAAGGAACAGAGAACAGAAATAGCAATATGCTTTTAGATATTTGTTCTATTTTCCTTTTCCTTCAGCGTTGCATAAACTGAACATATTCCACTTAGGAACTACACAGAGTTGAAGGTGGCATGAAGGTTGTAGCAAGCATATTTTCCAGGAGAAGTACAGTTTTGCATTTGAAATTAGCTCTAGCTTAGCAACGCCAGCTTCCAAAACATTTATACCAAGTGAAGAGCTGCATATGCTGTAGTGCTCGATGTACGGAAACAGCACCAAGCTGGGGCGCACGGCAGGGGTGGGAAGGGAGAATCTCAAAACACACTTATTTTCTTGTTATTATTGCTGTTTAAAATTGTTTTCAATGGAGAGCATCACGCCTTTAACATTAGTTCAATAATGTGGAAAGGACATATTCTTTATATTTAACTTTGAGTTGGTGCCTATAATCATTGGGATCATTATTATTATTATTATTACTAAACAGTAGCTTTCCAATTGAAAAATAAGGAGTTCCAGCTTCATCTTCTGACTCCAGTGCAATTTACCTTCTCAGGTCATCAAAGAGGACACAGACTTTCTCTCTTTCCTTCTTGATCTCCCCTGAGTGGGGTGGGGTGCAGGTCTTCAAGCCAGTTTAGGGGCAGAGAATAGCTTCTCCTCCATCTTTCCTCCACTGGCAATTTGAGAGGAAGATTTAATCTATTTTCCTTTCCATAGGGTTCTCTTTAGCACGGATTTCCATACATTTTCTTCTTCCCCTCACTGGAGATGACTACGTTTATTAAAAACCATATGCAAAACAGCTGGGAAAATACGTGGTTTAATTGCCAGATTACGAACAATGGCAGCACCTAAGTATCAGTCGCGGAAGAAATTCCCTCTGTTCAAATGGTCAGAGAGTCACCTACAAAGTCAGCTGTCACTGCTCTGAGGTCAAAACCGGAGGACCTCAGGACCTCCCAAATGCTTTCCGGGGACACATTTTCATACGCTCTTCCTGCCTTCTCCCTGCTGTTCTTGGAGGAAGTCTTTTTTTTTTTTTTTGTGAGGAAGATCAGCCCTGAGCTAACATCCATTCCAATCCTCCTCTTTTTGCTAAGGAAGACCCACCCTGAGCTAACATCTATTGCCCATCCTCCTCCTTTTTTTCCCTTTTTCTCCCCAAAGCCCCAGTAGATAGTTGTGTGTCATAGTTGCACATCCTTCTAGTTGCTGTATGTGGGACACGGCCTCAGCATGGCCGGAGAAGCGGTGCGTCAGTGCGCGCCCGGATCCGAACCGGGCTGCCAGTAGCTGAGTGCGGGCACTTAACCACTAAGCCACAGGGCTGGCCCCTGGAGGAAGTTTTGAATGCAGAATCAAGAGCTCCTGGCAACAAAGAACAGGAGCTTTAGAACAAAACATATCTGGGCTCAAATCTCAGTCCTGCTATTTTCTGGCTGTGACACCTTGGATCTGATAGATAGTCTCTCTGAGGTTTGGTTTCTCATCTATTAAATAAAGTAACATGACATCGTTTGCAGCATCATCGTAGGGTGATTGAAAGAGAAAACCCCTATTATCTTCCTTCATACTCCAGAAAGAGTAGCCATTACTAAAATCCACAGATATCTCTGTACTGTTGGAGTCTGCATCATTCTTCCAGGCTCTACCTTTACTGTTTGATATTTTCTTAAACTCATAAGTTGTCTGTGACTGAGATCACAACAGCCTCTTAAGACACAAAGGATGCTACTACCTAAATCTGGTCCATCAAGTGCACTTTGTTCTGGAAAGGGTGGGAGGCTTCCCTTAATACAGAAAGAAAATTAAAAACCCAATTTTTCCTGTAGAGAAATTAACCAGTTAATTCTGAATGGCCAGGTAAACAGATCAAATTATCTGCTAGCCTGGGGACCTGTGGGCTCCAAATTCTGATTCTCCCTCCTCCCTGCACATGTGTTAGTGATTGGTGACCAATTTCGAATTTCCCTGATATCTGTGGATTCCATTCCAAAACCCTTGGGTATAGCTGCTTCGTTTGGCCTGCTGGGCATCTCAAGGTGTGGCTGCCCTCTGGTGGTAGCTGCCTTCCCCATACCCAAACGTAATGCAGTTTTTTCTTTCACTTCTGTCCCACCGTAGAGAGCCTAGGTGGCTGACCAGTTCCTTTATCATTTTTTAGGCTGAAGCTCCCTGTGCAGCCTGCTAGTGAGAGGGAACCACTGACTTCAAGCTGCATTTTTCTGCCTAGATGTCTGTCTCCTGAAGCCCTTCCAACAGTTGAGGATATTTATCATTTCCTCTTTGCATTATCTTTTCCAGACTAAGGTTATCTCAGGTAATGTAGAATCCAGATTCCTCATCACCAGGCTGCCTTTAGGGCATGTTCCAATGTTCCTTCTAAAAGGTGACTGGTGGAACCGAATATTTGATCCAGCTGCAAACTAAACAATGCAAAGCAGCACTGGGATGCTGTTCCCAGGCATCTGGACTTGCGGCTCACACATAGAGATGGCTCAGGAGCTCTCCCCTGCTCTCCAAATCTGTTGCTTTAGCATCTCACTTGTACTTCGTACTGTGGACCGAACATCTCTCACCTGGGTACCCTGCATGCACCTCAAATTACATAATATAAAATCAAACTAATTTCCTCCAAAGCTGCTCCTCCTCCTTTTGGGTTCAGTCCCTCAGATAAAGGTCTGTCACCTAGGCTCCACAGCTGTTCCCTTCTGGCTCCATCACTACTGCCCTAATCATATCTGATATGCATGTCTAATTGTGATGACCTTCTGCTTAAAGTAATTTTCAGTTTCTGTAGAACAAAATCCAAATTCTTTGGCAAGGCACTCCGAGCCCTGTATAATCTGGAGGATCCAATCTGCCCTCCCACGTGCATTGCCCACCCTGCCACACCATCATATGAACCATCCCCCAATTACACCACACATGTTTTTTTCCTCTGCATATTTGTCCTTCAATCTGGTGAAATTCTATCTACCCAGTTCTCAAACTCCACTCTGAATAATATCTCCATTCTGAAAATGTCACAGGTTCCTCTCCACTTCAGCAGAACTAATGATTCTCATCTCTGGACTCATATAGCATTTGTGACTCTGTGCTTACAGGACATATCATCTTGTGTCAAAGTTTCATACAAATCCTCTCAGCCTTGTGGGACTCTAAGTTCCCTGGAACTGTGACCCCATCTTATAAAAGTTTATAAATCGAATACCAAGCATAGGGCTGGACATTTGGTGGGTGCTTAAAAATGTTTTGTGACTTAAATCCAAATATCAGCACAGCTTAAAATTACATGAGCTTTTAAATATGTTGCAGTTATACTTGTGGTCAACTAAAAATTCCACCTATTATGTTTTCACTTCAACTAGTATGAAGTCGAATCTCCTTTTCCTGTAGTAGTGTAAGTGATTTCTTTAGGGGAGGGCAGACGTGGTCACGCATCAACTGCCAATATTCAATGTTTGGGTTCATCTGTGTAGCCGGGTTTCAGCCTGAGCATGGTGGTTAAGAAGACAGTCTCTGAAGTTCGATATCTACTTTCAAACACCAACTCTATTTTTTATTAGACCTTAGGTATGTTGCTTACACCTCTAGGACTATTTTTTCAATCTGTAAAATTAGAAAAATGAAATTATCTATAAAGATAATTTCAAGGATTAATTGAATACTCCATGAAAAACATTTACACAGTGCCTAGCACATAGTTACTGCTCTATAAATGTTAGCTGTAGTAATAATTATCATCCATACATCCCATGTCTATATGCATATTTACTATACATAAAATTCCACAAGGAAAATAATGCAAGTCATAGTGTGTAAATACCTTGATGAGAAGAGAATTCCACTGAGAATTACTTGATTTTGTGAGTGTTGCTAATTTGGCTTAATTCCCTGTAGATACTAAATATTGCCTCTTCCCTGTGAAAACAAACCCTTACACAATGCCCATGTTAACAAGTAAACGATGTAAAACATTGAGCCACTGCTTTATGGGAGCTAAGTGCCAGGGAATTGTATTGCAGCTCAGTAAACAAATAATTTCCTCAGCTGGAATCCAGTGCTGAAGAACCTAGAAAATTAATGTTCCCAGGTTGAAATAAGATAGTTCATTATTCTTCTTACTGCAATTTTTCAAATGTAGCGAGAGATCACTGGTCTGCACTTAGTTAACTCTGTGCTTTAATTTCTGTACATGCAGGATGGGGATCATAATAACAGGAGCTACCTCATAGAGATGTTTTGAGGATTAAATGAGTTAATATATTTAAAGTGCTTAAAACAAGTGACTGGTTTACAGGAAGTTTAAATAAGTATTAACTATTACTTTCATAATAAATATACTTACGGAGATAACAAGATTACCTCAGGAAATCCAGAACAGATGGATATATAGACATCAAGTAAAATAAAAAGCAAGTGAATAAATAAAGACATAAAAGAAAACCATAAAACTGGAACACTTGACCCTATGAGGGCATTTGCTATTGGAATTATATGATAGTTATAATGGCATTAGATGTGGCTATTTAACATATGTTCAAATAGGTTAAAATTTACACAGAGAATTCGAAGATTTTGGAGTTTAAAATGTGTACAGAGTATTCAAATGCTCATCTGAAACAATTTTGCTTTCCTATCATCTTAAAAAACACAAGCAATAAGTATCAGAAAAAATATGCATTTGTTCTCCTGATCGATCAAGAATTTATTAAAGTCTATTAAGTGTGGAGTTATAGAGGCAAAATATATTCAAAATATATATTCCATTGTCAGTGGCTAATACTCTTTGCAACAATAAAAGCATCTAGAGGGTAGAATTCAATTATGTTTCCCTTTACATCCTGAAAGTTACTCTAAATTGGCTGATCAGAAACTCCTAGGATGCTTGCTAAAAATACTTTGTTCTGTGGTGTCACTTCAGACATATTGTATCAGAAATTCTCAAGAGGTCGTCTAGGAATCTGTGTGCCTAACAAGCACCCCAGGAATTCTGATTACCATTCGATTTGGGAACCATCACTTGCATGCCTGGTAAAAGCTTCTGCACATAATAGGCACCAGGTGGGAAGCAATTTAGAGTTTGACGTTGGAAACTCTTACTTCAACTTCTGGCTCTATTATTTGCTAGAAGGGTGATTTTGAACACTGATATCTGTAAAATCATCAGTTTCCTCAACTGTAAAATGGAGCTAATCATACCTACCTTATAGAAGATTAAATGAAATCAAAATTAAAGCGCAAAACACAGTGCCTGACACACAGTATAAGATTTATAAATGTTAGCCCTTTATAAAGGTGATACTATTTTCAATAAATACAGTTGGAGTAGATGACATTATTTCTTCATTAAATGGCATTTGAAAGAGTCCTTAAATATTGTTCTCCTTGTTCCCAGAGATTCTGTAAAGAGAGCTGGAATTATTAAATATTTCTGCCTTTTGCCCTCTCCTGTTAGCACTAACATCTATGACATGATATGCTGTAGATTGTCTGTGGCCAGAGTTTTGTTGTCAATAATGTTGAGTATTCACTTTATTCTGGAAGGCTCTTGTCTGTCCTTGCACAGAAAATGGTACTGAGACATTAGTATTCTGGCAATGATATTTCTGGAGGGGATGCTTTAAAATAAATTGCAAATCAACGCCCTTTGTAAGAATGCTGGCATAATTACTTGAAAATTCCTCTAAAATTAGATAGAATTCCTAGGATAAGAGGAGTAGAGAGGACTAACGAGAGTTTAGGGTTCCTATTCACTCCAGGTTGTCTGTTTTTCATTTATTGACCCATCCTAAGGGACCTTGTTTTACCCCATTAAAAATGTCCCATCCGCAATTTTTAACAAGAAAACAGACCTAGTAAAATGTGGGATTCTCAATGATAACAGTTCACCTCGCTTATCAACTTCTCATTGTTTAGTTCTCTTTGAAACTTAGAATCCCAGAAAATATTGATCCTGTCAAGTTACACAGAAGAAGGTAGTTTACATAATGAAGTTGGCTATTCTATAGTCACACTAGATAAAAGCATCAATTAAGGTATCAACTAAACTGTCCATATAAACTCCTTATCATGCAATATTAGCATTTTCAAAATCATTAAATTTCTGATTTTATCATTGTGTAGTGAAATTAAAATAAAAAGCAGATGTAATCTCTTATTTCAATATAGCGCTGAAGGAGGAAAATACCTATAAGCAATCTGTAACCTTCCAAAATAAGCAGTCAGAAATGTATACCAGACACGAAGAGGTTGGCTATAGAGCTGTGGGGAAGCAGGCAGTGTAGAGTCGAGGACACTGGATTTGGACAGAGTTGAGATCCTATGCAATCTGTACCACTTGATACTTATGTGGCTTTAGGCAGATTACTTAATTCCTCTGAACATTAGATTATTTCTTTTGTCTGTCAAATGAAAAAAAATTATGTTGCAGGATCATTGTAAAGATTAAGTAATATAAAATACATTATACTTTTCAACAGTGCCTGACATATAATATGTGCAATAAATAGTAGCTATTGTTGGCTCAAACCAAATGTCAACATAGAGAATGACTTTCATAAAAATAATGGAGAATATATCTTCCTAAACAAATACTAAGTACCCTGTGGTTTTAGGTATTCATAGGAAGAACTATTATTGAGTGTTCATTTTATTTGTGGAAATGTCACCACCACTTGATTGCACATAATAATTCAGGTGAACAGCATATTTCTACAAAAAGAAACCTTTACTGTCATACTGTTTAATCTTCTACACTATATCAGGTACAGTCGTTGGCACTATGGATAAAATGATACAACCACGACCTCAGTCCTTGCTGAGTTTACAGTCAAGTGGGAAGACAGATTACAATAATAAGTAAACAAACATAAATACAGTAATTACAAATCCTGTGCTTCTGTGACCCCACACTCCCTAGAATCTGCGGATACTTTGAGTTCCAAAATTCGAAGATTTGGTTAACCTTGGTCTCAGCTCCTTTTATTGCAATATGGGTTCTGGAGCATGGAACTCGTCATATTCCTACTGCATTAAGATTAGATTTAATTACTTATATGTAATTTCTTAGAAATTCAATGTTCAATTTTCAAAACTGAATGAATTATTAGTGTTTCAATAAACTGTATTCAATATTTATTAATTAGGTTTCAAGTACATAATATATAAATTCTTCACTCAATGTGCATATTTTCTCAGAAATACAATCTGATAACTTTAAGAAACTAAATCTCAATCAAGCCCTAATCTCAGTCGAGTCCTTACCACAATCTGTTCCCTGAGTTTCTCTTTATAATAGCGACAATAGCAAGGCAACTGCCTCACAATTTCCTGAATACATTTATTTTGTAGAAGAAAAGTTATTTGAAGAATACTCTTGACAACAGAGAACTGTGATTGTGTAAAACCTAATTTAGATTACAGTCATAAAGTACTTTCTGAGAAAGTGATATTTAACCTGAACCCTAAAAAATTAATCATTTTGATTCATAGTGAAGGAAGCAGTGTTTCTCACAACATGAACTTCATGGTAAATGTATTAAATAAATAAACGTATGTTCCATGCATTTTAAGAATCTGAATCTGTAGGGGTAAGAAATGTGGTTGGAGATAAGGACAGTGGAGTTGGCTGAGGCCAGATTATGCAGCGTCTTGAAGGCTATTATGGACTCTATTCTAAGTGCATAGGGAGGCTATCAGAGAATGCAGCCCAAGTGTCAGACAGCCTAAGCAAAGTTTTGCTGTAATAACAAACAAATCCCAAAGTACTAGTGATTATCAGAATCATGGTCTATTTTTTGCTCACATTAAATGTTTATTATGGTTCCACTGGGCCTCTGCTCTATATCTCTGCTCCGGGACCACGACTGATGGAGCAGCCAGGCTAGCCACCTGGCCAAGGAAAATAAGTGATGAGAAAGCCCCTCAAAAACACCTAAAAGTTTCTTCAGAAGTGGCACATATGACTTCTACTCATATTTCACAGTCTGAAACAGTTCACATGGCTAAGCCTGACCACAATGGAATCAAAAACAAAATCTTCCCACAAGGAGGCCCTAGTGGAGAGGGTCAGATATTAGTTTTGAACAATAATAAAATATACCACAGAGCAGAGGAATGAGAAGATTTGGCTTATATTATTTAAAGACTAGTAACTTCAGGACGAAGAAGAAATAAAAAGACACAACAGAAGTGGGAAAACCAACTAAGAGTTTGTTGTAGAACTGAATGTTACAGAAAATGGTGACTTGAACTGAGATGGTACCTGAGGGAAGAAGCAAGCTAGATAGATGCAGGATGTACTTTGGCAGTAGAGTAGACACGATGACAAAACTGAATACCAGGGACACATAAACGACATTAGCTCAGGTGGTTTGTACTTGATGATGTTTACTGTTTAAATCATACAAGAGGAGAAATAAGGGAATTTAGGACTGAATGCAAGAATCATCTTAGTAGAAATGCTCACTAGTGAACCTTGCGAGTGCTTGGCCATTTTCTGCCTCTCTGCTGACGTTACAACGGAAGAGCAGAGTGTGGAATCCAAGACCCCAAAGCAGTTTGTTCATCACATTATGCCTCAATTCCCTCAGCTTTCAAATTGGGATAATATTATCTACCCTTCTTAAATCAGAGGTCTAAAAAGTATAAGTTGCTGTACAAATATAAATTCTTCTACCTTCTAGAATAATTTCTCTCTACTCACCACTTCAAAGGATAAACGACAGAGTTCCCTGGGAAGGGAATATGGTGTGGGAGAAGGGGCATTGAATTTGACATCAGAAGATTCTGATTTAATTTTGACTATGAGTCTTATCCATTTATCTTTAAAAAATTTTAAGTAGCCCTTATAATAAAAACATGACCTTAAAAATTATTTAATGTTTCAGAGCAGCAATATTATCATCATTAAAAGTAGAATATTAATTACCTATTTGCTGTTATGAGAATTAAATGAGATGATGACCGATATCTCCCAGTTTAGGATTAGTTGAGTCTGAATGGCAGGGAATTATCAGATTAGGTAACTTTTAATTGTGAGATAATTGTAGATTCATATTTAGCTGTAAGAGATAGTACAAAAAGGTTTACATTTATCCAGTTTCCCCTAACAGTAACATCTTGCAACACTACAGGACAACATAACAACCAAGATATTGACATGGATTCAGTCAAGATACAGAATATTTAAGGGCTAGCCCAGTGGCGTAGTGATTAAGTTCAGGCTCTCTACTTCAGCAGCCCAGGGTTCGTGGTTTGGATCCCAGGCACAGACCTACACACCACTCATCAAGCCATGCTGTGGCAAGGAAGATTGACAACAGATGTTAGCTCAGGGCCAATCTTCCTCACACACACGCAAAAAGATACAGAATATTTCCATCATCAGAAGGGGTCTTATGGAGTCCTTTTATAACCACACTCACTTCTCTCTCACCCTCAGCCCTTCCTTAATCTCTGACAGCTACTAATCTGTTTTCCATTTTTATAAATTTGTCATTTCAAGAATGGTATAAAAATGGAATCATAATTTATGTAACTTTTGGGAATTAGCTTTTTCACACATCACAATTCTCTGGGGATTTATCTAGGTGGTTGCGTATATCAATAATTCATTCCTTTTTCTCATGGAATGGTATTCCATGATACATGTGCTTCACAGTTTGTTTAATCATTCATCCATTGAAGAATATCTGGATTGTTTCCAGTTGGGGGCTATTACAAATAAAGCTGCATAAATATTCGTTTATCTGTTTCTAAGTGAATATAAATTTTCATTTCTCTGGGATAAATGTCCAGAGGTACAAATCACGGGGCATAGGTCATATTGTAGTTGTGTGTGTGTTTTTTTTTAAGAAACTGCCAAACAATTTTCCAGAGGAGCTGTACAATTTTACACGTCCACGGGCAATATACGAATAATCTAGTTTCTCATCATCCTTGCCAGGATTTGGTATTGCCACTTTTTTTTAAAGCCATTCTGAGAGGCGTATAGTGATATCTTATTGTGGTTTTAGTTTGTCTTTCCCCAATGGCTAATGATGTTGAGCATCTTTCCGTGAGCTCATTTGCTATCTGTATATCCTTTTGGGGAGAAATACTTATTTGTATCTTTTGCTCATTTTCTAATTGGATTATTTTTGAGTTTCGTGAGTTCTTTATATTTTCTAGAGACTGGTCCTTTATGGGATATGTGGTTTGCAAATATTTTCTTTCACTCAGTAGCTTATCTATTCATCTTCTTACTGAGATCTTTCATGGAACAAAATTTTTTAATTTTAATGAAGTTCAATTTATCAATTTTTCCTTTTATGGATCATGCTTTTGTTGTCAAGTTTAAAAACTCTTTGCCAAGGGGCCATCCCGGTGGCACAGTGGTTAAGTTCGTGTGCTCCACTTCGGTGGCCCAGAGTTCTCAGGTTCAGATCCTGGACGTGGACCTACATACCGCTTATCAAGCCATGCTGTGGCAGACATCCCACATATAAAGTGGAGGAAGATAAATATGGATATTAGCCCAGGGCCAATCTTCCTCAGCAAAACAAAAAAAAGAAAGAGACAGAGAAGGATGGGCAACAGATGTTAGCTCAGGGCTAATCTTCCTCACCAAAAATAAATAAATAAATAAAATAAAAATAAAAAATAAAATAAAAAGAAAAAACAACTCTTTGCCAAGCCTTAGCTTCCCCAAGATTTCCTTCTATTTTTTTAAGCTTTATAGTTTTTCATTTTACATTTAAGTCCGTGATCCATTTTCAGTTAATTTTTGTAGAAGGTGTGAGGCTTGAGTCAAGGTTCACTTTATTGTAATGGGTGTCAAATTGCTCCAGCACTATTTGTTAAAAATTCTATCTTTCCTCTACTGAATTTTTTGCATATTTTAAAAAAATCGGTGAAGCAGATTTTTGTAGATCTATTTCCATGTTCTCTATTCTGTTCGTTTGATCTCTGTCTGTCTCTCCACCAACACCACAGAGTATTGACTACGATAGCAATACATAATAATCCGAGACATCAAGTAGACTGATTTCTCACACTTTATTTTTCTTTCTCAAAATTGTTTCAGCTATTCTATTTCCTTTGCCTTTCCATATAAATATTAGAAAAATCTCATCTAGATATAAAAAAATTTCGCTGAATTTTGATCAGAATTACCTTAAACCTATATATCTATTTGAGGAGAATTGGCATCTTTACTGTATCAATTCTTCCAACCCATGAACACCTTATATCTCTCAGTTTATTTAGGTCTTCCTTGATTTATCTATCAGCATTTTGTAGCTTTCAGCATGTAAATTCTGTACAGTTTTTTGTTAGATTTATATCTATTTCACTTTATAAGCAATTAGAAATGTATTTTTAATTTCAGTGTCCATATATTCATTGCTAGTACATAGAAATATAATTGATTTGACTTTTGTGTGTTCATTTTGCATTCAGCAATCTTACTGAACTCACTTATTATAGATTCCTTGGAATTTTCTATGTAGACAATCATGTCATCTCCAAATAGGAACAGTTTTATTTCTGATCTGTATGCCTTTTTATTTACTTTTCTTGCCTATTGCCCTGGCTAGACCTTCCATCATTACATTGAATAAGAGTGATGAGAGCAGACATCCTTGCTGGTTCCTGATCTTAGGAGAAAGCATTCAGTGTTTCACCATTAAGTAGGACATTACTTGCAGATTTTCTGTAGATGTTCTTTATCAAGTTGCAGAAGTCTCCCTCTCTTCCTATTTTTCTTATAATTTTTTATCACATATGGGTATTGGATTTTGTTAAATGCTTTTTCTATATCAGTTGATACAATCATGTGATTTTTCTTCTCTAGCCTGAGAGTATAGTGGATTACATTGATCGATTTTTGAACACTGAACCAGTCTTGCATCCCCAGAAGAAACCTCACGTGGTCATGGCACATATTTTTGTTTATATATTGCTGAATTCTATTTGCTAATATTTTGTTAAGGATTTTTGTATCTATGTTCATAAGAGATATTAGCCTGCTGTTTGTTTTGTTTTGTACTGTTTTTGCCTGGTTTTGGTTTTGGTGTTAGGATAATACTAGCATCATACAATGAATTAGGAAGTGGTACTTCCTCTTCTATTTTCTGGAAGAAATTGTGTATAATTGGTGTTAATTCTTCTTTAAATGTTTGCCAGAATTCTCCAGTGAAACCTCCTGGGTCTGGAGAATTCTTTTGGGGAGCTTCTAAATTAAGAATTAAATTTCCTTAATAGTTACAAAGTTATTTCGTATTGTGTGAGTGTGGCATTTTGTGTTTTTCAAGTAATTGGTGTATTTCATTTCATCTAAGTTGTCAAATTTAAGTGTGCCGAGTTGTATATAGTATTCCCTTATTCTTTTAACATCTAAAGGGCTGTTGTGATTTCCCTTTTCATTTCTGATATTGATAATTTATGTCTTCTCTCTTTTTTCTTCATCACTCTTGCCACAGATTTGTCAATTTTATTGATCTTTTCAAACAACAATTTTTTGTTTTATTGACTTTTCTCTGTTGTTCTCCTGTTTTCAAGTTCATTGGTTTCTGGATTTATCTTTAGTATTTCCTTCCTTCTGCTTGCTTTGGACTTATTTTGTTATTCTTTTTCTAGGTTCTTGAGGTAGGAACTTGTACTATAGATTTGATCCTTTTCTTCTTCTCTAATATATGCACTTAATGCTATAACATCCCTCTCAGCACTGCTTTAGCTGTGTTCCACAAACTGTAATATGTTTTATTTTCATTTTTGTTTAGTTCAATATATTTTTTGATTTCCTCCTCCCCAGTAGGCCTCCACTGATACTCAGAGAAATTACGTGATTTGCCCAAAGCCACATAGGTAGCAAATAGCACAGATTGGATTGGAACTCAGCTAGTCCAAGGCCTTGGCTCCTAAACTCTATACTTTCTGCTTCTCTAGAGCTTTGTTGGCAGCCTCAATGTGTCTGATATAGATAGGAGTGCCTCATTGCTGGTTACTGCTCCCCACATGGCCTTTACCAGGGGTGGTGGGGAAGGGTGATTTTATTTAGCTGGGCATTGCTGAGAGTCCTGAATCTCCAGCAGGTCTCATCTGACACCAACCCAGCAGGGAGAGTGGGGATGCCTCATTACTGCTGCCTCTTCTCCCTAGCCCTTTGACTACAGACAGCAAGCTTTTGTTGGGGTTTCATTTTTCAGTGCTTGACGGTATTTCCAAGTTGCTGGCTCCTTTTGCTTCAAGTCTGAGATATATGAGGCCGAATGAAAATCCAAGGAACTCCCACTGTGTTGTTCCTCAGGTCCCGACATCCATAGTCCATCCTCCTTCTCGCTATTTTTCAGAATCTTCTTATGTTTGTTTTATATATAATATCCTGGAGTTTTACTTTTACATAGCAGGACAAACAGGAAAAAGTATTTCTCTTTCATCTTCTTGGGAGCAGAACTCTATAGTGCATCAATTTTCAAAAATTTAATGAACAAATTTTTCTTTAGAATAAAAATTTTTGAGAGTAGAGTGTGTTCTCCTGCATTAAAGTGGAAACAATGTCTTCTTCATCGGAGATCTGATTCCAGGTCACCTAAATTTATATCGATGGTTCTTACCAGCTGTTTTTCAGGGATAGGAAGCATTTTTTGAAAGTATGTCACCCGGACTTATACTTTTATTTCAGGATATGAAAGAATAAAGAATTTCACTTAAGAAAATGTTTGGTATGGAGAAAATTATAGGGGACCTATTCAAACACTGACTTGGAGCTGATGGTATAAGGATATTCTGACTGTAAAGTACCAGAACCATTTGGTCAAACCCATGGATTAAAGTGCAAAAGCATCATGCAGTCTTCTTGGAATCAGCTGTGTTTGTGATACTGAGACTGGTTAGTGACAAACACTCATTTGTTGGCAGAGTTGTAGCTGCCCTAATTTTAAAGCAGTTGATGGCTTCCACTGTTAAGTGCCATTATCACAAATGATGTAACACTTACCACAGCAGCTGCTGCCAACATTCTCCTCTCACACCCCATGCTACATGAATTCCAGGTGATGAATATCAGATTGTTTGCAGTGAGAAGAGGTTGATATATTATGACAGAAAATATATCTTCTTGTTCCTCTACTGATAAGAAGGCTCCCCAAATTCAATATGAGTGAAGGGCTAATGGAGAATTCCAGTTTCAACACAAGCATTGTTCAATACTTTGTGTATGTAGCCATTAATCCCCACTTCCATTCCAACGGCAGACATAGCAAATCAATTATCTCACATTCCTTGTTAGCCTGGGTACACCATCAGTAGGATGGTCATATTTAACAAATGAAAGAAAGGAACACCCAGTTAAATTTGAATTTCAAATGAACAACAAATAATTTTATAGTGTAAGAATATCCCAAATATAGCATGAGACAAAATTATACAAAAAACGTGTCTATTCAGCTTCTCTGATGAATTCTACCAAACATTCAAAGAAGATTTAATACCTATCCTTCTCAAACTCTTCTAAAAATTGAAGACTCATTTTACGAGGCCAGAATTACCCTGATACCAAAAGCAGACAAGGACAACACAAAAAAGAAAACTACAGGCCAATATTGCTGATGAACATAGATGCAAAAGTCCTCAATGAAATATTAGCAAGTCAAATACAATAATACATTAAAAGGATCATACACCATGATCAAATGGAATTCATTCCAAGGATGCAAGAATGGGCCAACATCTGCAAATCCATGTAACACACCCCATTAACAAAATGAAGAATAAAAATCACATGATCATCTCCATAGATGCAGAGAAAACATTTAACAAGATTCAGAATCCATTTATGATAAAAACTCTCAATAAAATGGGTATAGAACAGGGGTTGGTCTGGTGGCGTAGCAGTTAATTTCGCGTGTTCCACCTTGGCAGCCCGGGGTTCACTGGTTCGGACCCTCAGTGTGGACCTACTCACTGCTCATCAAGCCATGCTGAGGCAGCGTCCCACACAGAAGAACTAGAAGGACCTACAACTAGGATATACAATTAGGTACTGTGGCTTTGGGGAGGAAAAAGAGGAAGATTGGCAACAGATGGTAGCTCGGGGCCAAGCTTCCTAAAAAAAAATGGGTATAGAAGGAAAGTACTTCAACATAATAAAGGCCATATATGACAAACCCACAGCTAATATATACTCAATGGTGAAAAACTGAAAGTTATCTCTCTAGGAACAGGAACAAGACAAGGATGCCCACTCTTGCCACTCTTATTCAACCTAGATTGGAAGTCCTAGCCAGAGCAATTAGGCAAGAAAAAGAAAAGTGTCCAAACTGGAAAGGAAGAAGTAAAACTGTCACTATTTGTGGATGACATCATTTTATATACAGAAAACTCTAAAGAATTTACAAAAAAACTATTAGAAATAAAAAATGAATACAGTAAAGTTGCAGGTACAAAATCAACATACAAAAATCAGTTGCATTTCTATACACTAACAACAAATGAGCAGAAAGAGAAATCAAGAATATAATCCAATTTACAATCAGAACAAAAAGAATAAAATACTTAGGAATAAATTTAACCAAGGAGGTGAAAGACTTGTATGTTGAAAACTATAACTGAAACACTGAAAACAATATATTCAAAGAAGTCAAAGAAGACACAAAGAAATGGAAAGATATTCCATGCTCATGGATTGAAAGAATTAACATAGTTAAAATGTCTATATTACCTAAAGCAATCTACAGATTCAATGCAATTCCTATCAAAGTCCCTATGACATTTTTCATGGAAATAGAACAAAGAATCCTAAAACTAATATGGAATAACAACAGACTCCAAATAGCCAAAGCAATCCTGAAAACAAAGAACAAAGCTGGAGGTATCACACTCCCTGATTTCAAAATATAACACAGATCTATTAGTAATCAAAACAGCATGGTACTGGCAGAAAAATGGACACACAGATCAGTGGAACAACTGAGAGCCCAGAAATTAACCAACACATTTATGGAGAGCTAATTTTTTACAAAGTAGCCAAGAACATACAATGGAGAAAAAAAAAGTCTCTTCAATAAAAAGTGATGGGAAAACTGGACAGTCACATGCAAAAGAATGAAAATAAACCACTATCTTACACTATACACAAAAATTAACTCAAAATTGATTAAAGACTTGAATGTAAGACCTGAAACCATAAAACTCCTAGAAGAAAACATAGCAGTGCACTCTTTGACATCAGTCTTAGATATGTCTGCTCAAGCAAGGGAAACAAAAGAAAAAAATAAATAAATGAGATTAATCGAACTTAAAAACTTCTGCACAGCAAAGGAGACCATCAACAAAACAAAAAGACAACCTACCAATTAGGAGAAGATATTCGCAAATCATATACCCCATAAGGGGTTATTATATATAAAGAACTCATACAACTCAACAACAACAACAAGAAAACAAACAACCCCATTAAAAAATGGGCAGAAGATCTGAACGTTTTGCCGAAGAAGATATAGAGATGATTAACAGGCACATGAAAAGATGTTCAACATCACTAATTATTAGGGAAATGCAAATCAAAACCACAATGAGATATCACCTCATACCTATCAGAATGGCTATTATTAAAAAGACAAGAAATAACAAGTGTTGGAGAGGATGTGGAGAAAGGGGAACCCTCACACACTGCTGGTGGGAATGTAAATTGGTGCAGCAACTATGGAAAACTGTATGGAGATTCCTCAAAAACTTAAAACTAGAACTACCATATGATCCAGCAATTCCACTTCTGGGTATTTATCCAAAGAACACAAAAACACTAATTTGAAAAGATATATGCACCCCTATGTTCATTGCAGCATTATTTACAATAGCCAAGACTTGGAAACAACCTAAGTGCCTATCCACAGATGAATGGATAAAGAAGATGTGGTACATATATACAATGGAATACTACTCCGCCATAAAAAAAGATGAAATCTTGCCATTTGTGACAACATGGATGGACCTTGAGGGTGTTATGCTGAGCAAAATAAGTCAGATGGAGAAAGAAAAATACCTTATGATTTCACTCATATGTGGAAGATAAAAACAACAACAATAAACATATAGAGAATAGATTGGTGGTTACCAGAGGGGAAGAGGAATGAGGGGAGGGTGAAAGGGTAAAAGGGCACATGTGTACGATGACAGATGGCAACTAGACTTTTGGTGGTGAACATAATGTAGTATATATAGAAGTCAAAATATAATGATGTACATCGGAAATTTATATATTATAAATCAATGTTACCTCAATTAAACAAATTGGTAATTAAAAAAATAATAATTATGAAGACAGTATAACAACTTGGGAGATGGTTGAAATATTAAGTGACAAAAGCATAAAAAAATTTATTCCTACAACTTCAAACACATTAAAACTATGTTTGCAGAGGACTTCCGGCATCATAGAAGACTAGCCAGAGTGGCAGAAACTCTTTCCACTAAAATCACATAGAAACTTTAGCTAAAATGAGTACATTTAAAACATATATAAAACAGGTTTGAAAGAAAGTGAAAACACACGGTGCCAGAAGAAAGGAGAGGTATCAAACGTGGATCATGAAGTGGGAGCTGGCATTGTGGTGGCCTACGGGTATTTTAAACCTGGAGTTAGGTCATAGGCCTGGAGTTTTAACCTAAGTGAGACCTGAAGGTGTAGTTGTGAGCCCCTTCAAAGACAGCAGGAGATAGGGAAGGAGAGAGAGCTGAAACTGGGCCCACTGCATAAAGCCTGGAGCCTCAAACCATTATCCAACTCTGCCTGGGAAAACAGCAAAGAAGCCTGTCATCTGACTGGAACCTTTGATCAAGACAAGTCACTTACGAGAAACTAAAACTCTCAGCATGTGAGGAGTCTGATTTTGCATTATTAACCTGGAATAGAATATCGAGTTAAGAAATTAACATCTAACAGAAGCTTTAGAAGGAGAGAATAGAAAGAATGAAGACGGGCATATTTGAAGAGATAAGGTAGAGGTTCTAGAACTGAGGAAGACGTCTTTTCTATCTAAGCAACATAAATAAAATAAATTAGTACTGATATAGATCATAGTGAACCTTCAGAATAGCAAAGACAGAGAAAATCTCAAAGGCAACCAAAGAGAAAAGATAGATTTCCTATAACTTTAGTCTGGCAGTGGTCTTCTCATCAGCAACAAGAGATGCCAGAAAACAATGAAACAGTATCTTCAAAGTGGTGAAGGAAAATAATTGTCATCTCAGAATTCTGTATCTAGATATCAGTCAACTATGAAAAAATAAAGACGTTTAAAAAAAAGTGTGGTGTTTACCTGAAATCCAAATTTAACTAGGCATCTTATATTTTATTTTGCAACTCTACATCAGAATTCTTCTAAACACTGCACTTCAGGTAACTCCTGTCAATCTGTTGGAATTTGTCTGTTACATAAACCATATAAGGCATCAGAAGCGTAGAAAACAAGAGGACAAATGGGAATTTTAGAGGAGGGAGTGACATAATGAATTTATGTCTAAAAAAATGAGGTGCTGGCAGTGTCTTTTCTATAGGAGTAATCTCTATGTTTCCTACCTGATGCAGCAAAAATGCTGAATATATTCTAGTTACGCACCAATCACTTAAACATTATTACTAAAGACAAAGCCCTTTTGTGAGATTTAAGTGTTGTTTCTCTAATGTAGTGGTTCTCAAAGCATAATCCCTGGACTAGCAGCATCAGCATCACCAGTGAATTTAGAAATGCAAATTGCCAGATCCACACAGACCTTTTAAATCAGAAACTCTGGAGTGAGTGCCCAGGAACCTGGACTTAAAAGCCCTCCAGGAAATTCTGATGCATGCCCAAGTTTGAGAACTGCTACCTCGTCAGCACAGCAAAGTACAATAGTTGCCATGCGAGAGAAATCCTACAATTTAAATACTCCTTTCATTTTTCTGCCCTACCTAGGTTTCTATAAATTTAGAATGAGGAAAGTCAGTAACCTACAACTGGCTCTTAATTCCAGCTAGATACGAACTCAGTACAAATCTAACATTTTCCCAGAGATACTCTAAACCCTGAGCAAACACCGTGTCCTCCCCCTTCTTTTACCCCTGCCAGGGAGGTGGGTGACTGATGCTCTCTCTATTGCCTGATCAGTGGTAAAGCCTGCTTATCATGACCTCCCCCAGCATAAGCCATGCACTAAGTGTCCGGGTTTCCAGTCTCAGTGTTCTCTTTAGCCGAATCAACAACAGTTTTAAGTGTTCTCTTATCTAAATCAACACATCTAGTCAGACAGACATATCGTCACTCTCTTAAATTGACCTTGGGACCAGCTTACTAGAACAAAAAAAACCAAAACAAACAGTAACAATAAAATGAAGACACAACTCCAAAGGGATTTCACTTTTATTGACCAACATTTATAAATTGGGGCACTTTACGTGTGCATTGTTATTTTAATTCATGTGACCATCAGGAGAGACATGATTCCTACCTCCAATTTATGAATAAGAATGCAGATTCAGAGCGTCTACGTAATTTACTTGAAGCCACATAGTTAGGAAGTAGCACAGGGCAATTCAAAGCCAGGTCTGTGAGTTTTACAAATTCTATTGTTCTGTCCAATATGACATTGTCCTTCCTCATAGAAGGCCTTCACGGATGGAGCTACCAAATGAACAGAACTAATTAAAGATTCAGTGACTTGCATGAGCTATTTCCCCCCATCATCTGATTAACTATATAAAGGATTTATTTTTGTTTTCGTTTTTGTTTTTTTGGTGAGGAAGATTGGCCCTGAGCTAACACCTGTTGCCAATCTTCCTCTTTTTGCTTGAGGAAGAGTAGCCTTGAGCTAACACCTGTGCTCATCTTCCTCTATTTTGTATGCGGGTCACCACCACAGCATGGCTTGATGAGTGGTACAGGTCCACACCCAGGATCCAAATCTGTGAACCTGGGCCGCTGAAGCCGAGGACGCCAAACTTAACCACTACACCACCGGGCCAGACCCTAAAGGATGTTTTGATGTGTTCTCAAATCCCACTCTTTCTTTGAGATCCAGTCTAGTTTGCATTTTCTATGACGACTACCAGCTCACAGTGATAACTCATTCTTCTTAACACAGAATGCTGTGTATTTCCTTTCTTTTGTCATTTAATTATATGCTAGTCTCAAATAGTTATTTAATCCTTTCAAGTTTGTTTTTACTCTATAACAAAATGCTTGAGGTCACGAACTGTGTCTTCCATTTCTCTGGCAGCTCCTTCAGTACTGGATATCAAGTCATATAGAGGAATTAGTGCTCACCAATATCTGTTGAATGGGTTTCAGCTTCCTATGGCACAGTATCTGCTACAGACGTTATGCCAAAAGAAGTTTATTGATCAATCAAAGGAATCCTAAGGATGCAAAGATAAAAAGACACGTTCTCTGTCTTCCCGGGGTAACAGTTCAGTAGGGAGACTCATGGGGGAAAGCATCTCAACGCAGTGGCGCTCTGATGTACTGGCCATTAGAGTCATGAGAGAAGTAACTAAATCTTCATGTAAGAGTTAGAAAAGTCTTGTGCAAACTAGCTGTTGAGATACAACTAGAAAAATGAGGGAAAAGTTGTCAAGATATCTGATGAATAAAGTTCTAGGCAGAAGAAATCTCATCAAGAACATTTATAAAGGAAAAGGAAGGATGTGAAGACTATATGTATACGTAGTTCAGTACTACTAAAGCATACGAAGGGAAGGTCTAGTGGGTTGAATTGCGTCCCCAAAAGAGATATACACAAGCCGTAACTCCCAGCACCCATGAATGTGATCTTTTTGGAAATATGGTCTTTGCGGATGTAATTAGGGTTCTTGAGATGAGATCATCCTGGGTTTAGGGTGGATCCTAAATCCAGTGACTGATATCTTTAAAAGAGAAAGAAAAGGGAGATTTGACACACAGAGAAACAAAAGGAAGCCATGTAAAGATGGATAGAGAGAGTGGAGCTATGTAGCCTCAAGCCGAGGAATGCCAAGGGTTGCTGGCAGCCATCAGAAGCGAGGAGAGAGGCATGAGAGGATTCTCCCTCAGAGACTCCAGAGGAATCAACTCAGCTGACACCTTGATTTCAGACTTCTGGCCTCCAGAATTCTGAGAGAATACACTTCTCTTGTTTTAAACTGCAAGTTTGTGGTAATTTGTTATGGCAGCCCTGGCAAACTAATACAGAAGGGAATTAAGGAGCACAGTGATAAGACATGAGCTAAACAAGTAACTAGGCTTGAGATCACAAAGATTTGTGCATGTTATATGCTCAGCAGCTTGGACATTTTCCCTCATTGTAAACTCTGACAGCTGGGTTTTCTCTTTTTTGTAATGCAAGTGCCTGATTTAAGCTTTGCTTGCCCAGGCATCCACTCAAGGAGGCATCCACTTCAAAGATGGCTGTCTTGAATAAACACACTGCCAGCCACAGGAAGGCCCCACCCGCTAAGGCTCCTTTGTTTTAGAGATCTTTGTTCAATTCAGTAACTGATCATTTGGGCCTGATGGTTATTTTTCTCTTCCTGTGCTTTAAATTCCTGCTCTTATGTTTTAAATTTACCAATAGTGAGCCTGCAGAAACCCTAGGCCCTCCCCCTTGACCCCAATAAAAGCAGAACACCAGGCTCACTCTTTTTCTCTCTCTCCTCCCCTTCAACCTCACTGTGTGGCCCCAGGTGTGTCATATAATTTCCAGGGCCTGTAAGTAATAAACCTATTTTCAAAGTTGCCTTATGGTTATTGCTGAAGTGATCCTTTCCACCATAATAAGAACAAGGTCTGGTCCAGCAACAACATTGGTTATCGACAGGCTGAGACCAGCGCACAGCAGACGTGCTATAGCAAAACCACTGATGAATTTTGAGGAGGGAATTGAATGATCAGATTTGAGTATTAGATTGTTTTGATGGTAGAATGAAAATGAATGACAGTAAGACTGATGAAGAAGCTATCTTAATAGTTCAACTGGGAGAAGTCTGTGTAAGTTCACCGGTAGCAGGGACAGACAGGAGAGAAAGGATAAATAATAGAAAGGACAGGACCTATGCTCGTTGAATGTGAAATCTCAGAAGGCAGGAAAAGTTTATCTTCATATCATATGTACTATTTTGTAACAATTATATATAATATTTTGTAAGCTAAGATTCTCACTTAGCAATATAATTGTGAACACAAAGCAATGATTTTAAATATTCTTATATAACACCATTTAATAACTGAATTATATACCATCATAGAGATGAAGCATGATTTTTAAACCAAACCCGTAATTTTTGTCAATTTTTAAACATTTCTCTTCTAAATAATATTACAGTTAATATCCTTGAATATATGTTTGCACTCTTCTCTGAATATTTCATTATTTCTTTATAATAAACTCATAGACTGAGTAAAATATTATGTAGATTGTATAGCTTTTCTTATTTTTTATTTTTACAAATTGCCATTTTTCCCTCTTGAGAGTTTTGTTTCTTTTTATTAATTTAAACATCTACCAATCATGTGTGATAGAGGCTATATATTTATTCCCTCCCAGAGTATTGACATTCTTAAAGATGATACAAGAAATGGCACAAATTGCTGTTTTATTTGCATTATCTTTAGACTGAACAGTTTGTATGCCTTGTTTATCAATCTTTTGCACATCTTTCCTCCTGGCAAGCCTGATTATGCCCTGTGCCTATTTTGCTATTGGGGTATTTTTTTCATTGATTCTTAAGAAATTATCTATTAAGTATTAAGATTCTCTGTCAATAATTAGGCACATATTTCCCCCAAATTTTAATTTTTTATTTCTATGCTCTGCTAGGGACTGAATGGTTGCATCCCTCAAAATTCTTATGTTGAAATGCCCAATCCCCAATGGGGGTGATATTTGGAGGTAGGACCTTTGGTGATGATTAGGTCATGAGGGTGGAGCCCTTATAAATGGGGTTAGTGCCCTGAGAGATCCCCAAGGTCTCCCTCACTCCTTCCAAGGTGTGAGGACACAGCAAGAAGATGGCCATCTATGAACCAAGCAGCAGAACTTCATCAGACACTGAATCTGCCAGCACCTTGACCTTGGACTTCCCAACCTCCAGAACTGTGAGAAATAAATGTTTGTTATTTAAGCCCCCAGTCTATGATATTTTTGTTATATAGCTGCCTGAATGGACTAAGACATGCTGTCTTTTGATTCACAAAAGTATTTAATTTTTGGTAGTTTAATCTATCAGTATTTTCCCCTATGAATAATGCCTTTCTTGTCTTGTTAAGATAGGTTCCTTTACTCCAAAATTTTGTGATTATTTAGTTGTATTTTCTTCTAATACTCTTACTTTTTATGTAAATAGTTAATTCATCTTAAATTTATTTCAGAAAAAATGTGAAATGGGGATCTACATTCACTCTTTTTGTCATACACAACTATTAAATTAACACTATATTTGAAGCCACAGCAGGTTTGAATAACAACTAAAACTACGAACCGAAAGAGAAATACTATATATACTGTGAAAGTGATTCTCTTGTCACTCAGTAATCAGATGGAACCGTTGTGGATGAAAGCCTGACTCAAGCTGATTCACAACAGAATAGCAGGAAGGTTTGGAGACAAAAATCTGAGCAATTCTTTTGAAGAGTTTGCTGTAAACTGCAGCAGATAAATGTGGTTGGAGCTGGAAGAAGTGCAGTCAGAACTTATGAATTCTCTGAAATAATTCTTCAAACAGCTTTGCTGTTTTCTCCTGGAGGTTGGATGAACGATTCTAAATGAGAGGTGCGGATACACATTTGAAGATAATGGCTCTCGCCATCCATGTGGCCTCTCTTCTTCTCCAAAATCCCATGGAAAAGATTGTAAAAATATACAAAACAAATAGATGCACAGCAGTGTGAAAAATACAGAACTATGTCATTTTCAGGGCAGGTGTTTCAACAAATTTCTGGAAGGTAGAATGCAGGTGCATTGATAATTTAATCAAAGCGGAAGAGATCACAAATGCACCACAGAAGCACCAATCTTCACAGTGTAGCTATGAACAAAGAGTGGCCAAGAGTGGCTACAAGAAGAAGCATGTTCAGGGTTCAGCAAACTGGACGGATAAAAGAATGACTGTCTGTATGTGTGGCTGGTGCTCCCAACCCCATTCACTAATCCTTACGGACAATTTATCTAGTTCTATGGAATGATGGAATGGACGACTGGAATGAAGAGAGAGGAAGGGCAGAAACCGAGATATAGCTGAACTTCTGCAAACACCTGGTAATAGGGTTTCCAGGTAAAATACAAAAAAAATAAAGGATATGTGAACTTCAGATATACAACAAAAAAAAATTTACATTAAGTGTTTCCCAAATAGTTCATGTAACATACTCATTTTACATTCTTTCTTGTCAATCTGAAATTAACATTTAACTAGGCTTTCTGTATTTTTACTTACTAAATCCAGCAGCCCTACTTAGCAAGCAAAGTCAACTTGGCAAATTTAGAGGTCTTGACCTCTCATCTTAGATAAGTCTGCTTGACGACAAAACCATGTATTTTCCCAAAATCTTAAACAAGCCCTCACATTCAGAGGTTAGAAGTTGTAGCTAAGAAACCCATCAAATGCAAGCGAAACCCTCACTAGCTACCTGGTCAACCAGTACTTCATTAATGAATACAAGTGGTGAAACAAAGATCACCAACATTTGAGGAAGAGCAAAACAGAAGGGTCATGATGAGAAGCAAAATAAGAACTGGACTTAATAATATAGGGAGCAGAAAAAGACGTAAAAAAGAGTTCTAAAATTTCCCCTGACATGAATGATTGTTTTCCTCTGTGAAATAATACTATTCTTCACTTCTTATATTTATGCCTTGGTTATGGTAACTCCATTTAAAGATATATAATACCAATAAAGAGAAGATTATTCATCACTAACACTATAATAAAATGTCAAAAAAAAAAAAAATGAGGAAAGACCACTGGATTTGCTAATTAGAACAAATCCTCAATTTCAATACATATAACAGAAATTTTTTTTATATTAGCAGATTGATTATATCCTTTAGAAGAGAAAAAAATAGTTATGCCTTATTTTGAAAACACAACTAACAAGATGAAATCATTTTTACAGATATCAAAATAGCTCTGAATACAGAGAATAATTTCTAGATAATTCACCAATGACAAAAGCACCAAGAATTCAAATAGTTTTGCTTTTTTCATGTCTGTTTTCATGTATAGATAGCTATACCTCTATACAGATATAAATCCTCTTTTGATGACATTATAACTCTTGAACAAAATAAAAATAACACCTGTGAGGTGGGGAAACACTATTTAGCACAAAAACCTATAAAATATGTTATAGTTTCATATTAATATATTGATATTTTACAGAAATGCTAGTTATAGGATATTAAAATAGTTAAAGAATAAATGTTTGAGTGTTACTGGGAGGATTTTTTAAAATCTCATAACTAAATTTAGGTTTAATTAAAAAATAAGAAATGAAGAGAATTACACGTTTTGGCTGTGATTTCCTCTACTACACTATAAGCCCCATCAGGGCACAGATTATTGCCTTCTCTCTTTCACTGCTAAATCCCAAATACATAGGATAGTACCAGGGTATAGTAAGTTGCTCAACAAATATTTGGTGAATGAATGAATGAATCATTATTTAAAGAGATTTGTTTGGTTAATACACTTGAAGAAAATTACTACCTTCAATTCCTCAATAAGCCGAGAAAAATACAGACTAAGCATAGATCTAACGTATTCAGCAAAAATGGAATTTTGTCATGAAATTATAATCATAAAACCTCATTTTTCTGATTGGCACATTTTGAATTCCCTTTGATAGGAGAATAGAAGGTATAATAAAATTAGGAAGAAGCAGCAAACCAGTTAGGGCATTTTCTTCCCTAGCTTTCTCAAATTTATCACCCTCAAGCAATTTACTGTGAGTCCAGTCACCATGTGACTCCTAGTGGAGGAATACAGCCACCCTTGACGAGCCACGGTGGCTCCATTCACCCAGCTGATGTCTGAGTTTCTTATTGCTTTTTGTTAACACTGCTTCATGTCTTTTTCTTTTTCTTACTAAAAGGTACGGTCTGAGAAAATCATTGAAGTTTGTTGACAGGTGACTTTTCTTTCAGGATAATAGAATACAGTTTCCCAGATGCCTCCTGGGCTTGAAAGTAGAAACAGGCAAAGTTTAGAAAAAAGTGAGGTGAGTAAAATATGTTTGATGTTTCTTCCGACAATATAGATAGTTCATTCTTTTAGCAGGTTAATGGTTGGTAAGCTCCTCAGGTCCAGAGCTCAGAACTGTAGCACCTGGAGTTCTATGCTGTTGATATTCCAGAGAGAAGATGGAGATGTTATTAATTTTTTACAATAGCATATTGTGTAGTTTATATATTTTTTCAGACAAGAAAGTAATTTTGTTCTTTGTAAGATACCAAGAATCAGAAATAAGAATATAAAAATTACATAAAGTATACCTGCCATTATATATTGACCACTTTAAATATATGATGTCTTTTCAAGCTTTCTTTCCTTGAAAAATGTTATTTTTCTAGCCAATGAACTGCTATCGACAGTTTTTCTCCTTCCCCAAGGTAGGATTTTATGAGTTCTGGTGTAATGTTCACTGGCTCCAATTACTGAATCTCTCACAGAGTGGAATCGTTATCTGTGAATTCTGTTATTTATACAAATCAAAAAGATGAATTTTCTCTGAATTATCAAACAAGAAACAAGTGACACAGAAATTTTTCTGTCATGCTAATACAACTTCCTTTGTCTCCCACTCCTTCTCTTTACAAATGGTTTATGATTATTTAGACGATGCTGAAGAACCGCTGGCAAAATTCCATTTCTTCTGCCCAATTCTGTGTTTTTTTTCCTTCCAACACACAAACTTTCAGGTTGATAATCTTCTGTATCAAAGGATGATGTATATAAGTTTAAGCATATCAACCTGCTTTACTTCCCCAATGGTTTTTAGAAATCTAATTTTATTCATTTTTAGAGCAAAATTCACATGTTGAAAGGAGGAAAGAATTAGAGAGATAGAGGGGGGAGGGAGGAGCAAACTGAAGAGGAGCCTTTCGATTACATCATGTCACAAATTCTATTTTATTGCTTTGAAAATAGTGACATCTAGTGGATACAAGGTATTAATACCATGGGTGTCTTGGTGTCAGAATTCACTGCAATTGTAAAAAGCAAAAAGAAATCCAATTGCATAGTCCCAGAAAATTAAGAGGATTTTATAGCAATCTGACTTCACTGATCCTCTTTCAGATATCTGTTCATCTGCCAATAAAATTCCAGACAGAATGTAACTTTATTAATGTGAAAATCTCAAACACTGCAGAATAAGGGAAAGTGTTATCAATTTAGCCTTGAGGAAGGTGAAACAAGGGTACAGATTCTGAGGCTGGTTAGCAAAAGTGCACCCTGAATGTAGTATGGGAACAGAGCACTTTCAACCTTTTCTATCCATATGCACATTGCAGTATTTGCCAACCGTAAATTATTTGTCATATAATTTTTTTCCATTTGATTCCCAATGTATTTGTCTACAACACATATTTTGATTATGAATTTATCAAGGTAATGGCATAAACCTTTAAATGAACAGTGACTGTTTAGCTTGCATTACAATTCTTCACTAAACTTACCATATGGACTAATAATATATGTTTGCCACTTTGCAGTTTGCAAAGAAGTTTTTATATACTATTATTGAATTCTCATTGATACATATTAATAGTAGTCCCATTTTATAGCTAAGTAAAGCAAATCTTAAAATATTTTAGTAAATTAGCTAAGCCAACCAAAGTATCCTCAATAGGAAAGCCAATGAGACCAGGGGGACAGCCCATCTCGTTTCCCCACTGCCCTCCCCTACTGAAATTCCAGGGCAAAGAACAAATCGCACAATGCTGACTCCCTACCTAAAAAGGCAATCCAGATTTAGATAGAATCCAGATTTAGTGGGAATTACAACACTAACAACAGCCATCACTCCATTTATGGAGTGCCTTTTATTTAGCAAACACTACTCTAAGAAATTACTATTCTTAGTTAATGGAGGAAGGCATCTGAAGTACAGAGAGGTTAAATAGTTCATCTAAGCTCATAATGCTAATATCCTTGGGGTAAATATACTGTGCCCTCCTTCTGTCAGCATATGTAACAACCAGTATAACATGAACCCAGATTTTTAAAATAGAAGTTGCTCACTTGTGTATTTGTTTAGTTTTAATTAGGCAACTTTAGATTTTAGAAAGTATTTTATTTTGATTGTTGGTTAATGTTGCTGCTATTTCTTAAATAAGATCGACTGAAAAGAGCACTAGAATTGGAATTAGAAGACTCAGATTTTATCCAAATTGTATTTCTCCCTAGGGAACTGTTTGTTCTCGGAAAATTAATTTAATTTAGCTGGGCTTTTATTTCCCATCTGTAATCCAGAAAAAAATAATCATTTCAAACTCACTATAAACCAGTGTCAGACTGAATAAAATAATGTATGTGAAAGCATTTTGAAAAGGGCAAAGCACTGTACTAATTAAAAATATTATTATAATAATGGCATATTCATAAGAGTAATCAGGCTGGTTCTCTTTTCTGAACTGAGGTAAAAAGATGATCTGAGTAAAATAAGCTCTTGACGAGTCTTTCAAACTGCTGTTATAGAATTCTAGAGAAAAGTTCAAATTTTGTAGTGAAATTAAGGGAGAGGAAATTCCTAGAATTCCAAAAGTTTGGCATCCATAGATAAACATAGATATTTTTATTTGTAGTTACATTTATATTTATATTATGTCTGTGGGCCAAGACCAAGACATACAGTATCAGATGATCTGGCTGGTAGAAAATAGGCAATGTATTCTACCCCTTTTAAGGAAGCGACTTTGTTTCACGGAAGAGTTCAACTCTATAATTGTTTTAAAGTCAATATTTTACAGAAAACATCAATAGTAATAACTGACTTATTAAAATCAGTACTCTATCCATTAAGCTAAATTTCTTGCTCTTTATCTGACCAGTTCCTTAAGAAACACACACACACCCCACAGGTATAATTTTTCATTTGCTTAATTTCTTTCTAAGCAGGAAAAATGCCATTTTTAAAAAAAGTACATTGGTTTCTTTGGGTTAAAAAAGGATATTAAATTCATTTTATTTATCGAGCAGTACAATATCTACAGCATTATAGGAATAATATGTTCTAACAGAGGTATGGGGCAAGTTACCAAATATAAATAAATTCACAATGTTATTGGAGACAAGGGGGTTATACACCTAATACTTGACTAAATATTCATCTTAAGGCTTATACTGATCATTTTCTTTATTACTTCTATAACAGGAAGGATGCTGCTAGTAGGAAAATGACAGCACATTCAACTTCAGGAATATAACGATTGTTTAAAAAGACAACTTGCAATGTTTTGACAGAGCGTGGAAACTATAAGGAATAGTGCAGCTAGGAAGAGCAGGGACACTTCTAGCTCTTTAGCCTGAAAGAGGAGGGGGAAGGATCAGTAACTAGAACCTGGGGAGAAAGAGATAGAGAGAGTGAGAGAGAGAGACATAGAAAGTAGTGCCACCTACCTAGTAGGACACTGTTAAGTGACCCAGACAGACAGAGATGACTTCATAGGGGAGAAACTGGGAATATAAACCCAATCTCCATCTCTGCCTTTCCTCTGGTCCCTGTCATTGCTCACCACTGCTGAACACAACCATGAGCCAGGGAGGATGATTGGGCAAGGAAGTCTGCTCATGCCATTCCTGCAACTCAGCCTTCAGGGCAGTGTGGTAAAAGGTGGAGAGTGGATCTCGAAGGACAAATGAAACAGATCCACCTCACCTTCTCACAGCACTTGTGGGTTCTACTAAGCAGTATGTTGGAGCTGCCTATTCTCAGGTTGGGTTTGTGCACATCTCTTCCCAACTCCACTTTCAGTGACTTCACATTGGTAGCTTGAAATTGGCCATGGTGGGAGTATTTACAACATGGAAATCCACAGATACGACAAATCAAGTATGTTTAATTTTTTTCCTGGAATGCTGTTAAAAATTTACAAATACATCACTGGTTCTACTCGTCGTGGCACTTCAGATGTATATTTGTTGCAAATGTCCCAATGCAACTTGATTTAAAAAATGTGTGAAAGACATTTTATAAAAAAAGGAAATTCAATGACTCATAAATGTATATTTTTTCCAACTTTTATAGGTTGAAAGAGCGGGAGAGGGTAAGTCTGATACTGGCATTGATAGCCAATGATTGTACCCAAAACGAGGATCTAACAACAGAACTCTACATAATTAAATTATAATACATATACACAATGGAATACTATGCAGTCATAAAAGGTATGAAGAAAATCTCTATACACTAGTATGCAGAAATGCCCAAGATATATTGATGTATTGTTAATGTATTGTGGCAAGGGACAGAATTTTCTCTGTTTCATAAGTCATCATTCTATGTGACTATTATATTTATAAAAATAAAATTTATTATATTTATAAAAAGAGACATTAGAAGGATAAACCAAAAACTAATAAAAACAGATACCTATGGGGGAGGGAAGGAATGGATGAAGAAGATGGTGATAAAAGTGAGACTTTTCTGGATAAAACAATATACATTTTTGGTTATAAAGGTTTTTTAAAAAATCAATTCCTAAAAATTGAAATCAAACAGAAACAAGTGGATCTAATTGTAAATCAAGTTGATAACATAATGACACAAAGAAAAAGACTTTTTTAAATGGGTTCAGAACACAACCTTAGGAAATATATTTTAAGGGAAAAGAGAGCTGCAAAGAAATCTTAAACTTCATCAAGCAGTCTATTTGTAATAATATTTTATTATTTTGAAAATACTTTGAATATAATGAAATGTAAGGGAGAAAAAAAGGATGTTAATGTTGTTAGAAGCCAAAGTATTCGGTATAAGAAAAAAAGATAAAAGCATAAAATAAAATGAAGTTATGTAATGTTAAATTTGAGTTGGATATATCAAAAAGAGTTTGATATTTTTCCTTTCAAATTATGTTATTGAAAAGGCTGAGAGGCAATAATGATCTAATAACAATGAGGAAATATAGCACAATAAATAACCTTCCCCTCCAGGACTTCTTTGAGGAAAGTCTGATTCCATGCCAGGAGCAGGAGGCATCAAGATGATCCAGGGTATTTTGTTGTTCGAAAGTAAGGAAGTCTATTGGGAAAGGCAGTCTTTCGACCCCCACTCGGCCACATAAGAATGGGCCTTGGACCCAGAACGCTTCCTTACCAAGAGAAAAGGAGCCTTCACAGTCTGTGCAGGCTTATCGCCTTGCATGGGGAATATCTTTCCCTGTTTCAGACTCCTTGTATGCTCCTTTCTCCTGCTTGAGCATGTGCATCATATGGCACCTGGCCAACCCCCTACAACATCCGTTCCTGGGGGTGGAAGGGTGGCGGGGACGGAATGATGTCCTTCACAGCACAAGAGGTGTGTGTGCGGATCACCACCTTGTGTCAGCTCTAGGATGAGATCTACTGGCTATGGGGGACCAATGCCTACTATTGAAGCTCATCTTGCTCTGTCTCTTCTCTATGTGTGTAAAGTGTTGTTTCCCTGTAAGACCCATGTGAGTCATATCTTTCCTGGTGATCCTGAACCATGGAGTGGGTTGACATGCTGGGTTGCTGCTCCTGGTGGAGGAGAACTCCTTCCCTGGAGGTGATAACAAGCGCCATTTGCTTGACAAAGTTATCAACACAGAGCAACCAATATGAAGGACTCCCTTGTACTAAAGATGGGACAATTTGAGCAGCAAAAAATAATGAATGCATTTAATTGAAATTCACTAAATATATTTTTTTAAAAAACATCCATTTGTGTTGATACTCAATTTTAAACACAAAAATCCAGCTAAAAACAATGCAACAATTAAGAACTTTGGAAATAACTAGGGCACCAACACCTTAGTATGAAAATTATAAATTAAAAGGAAATAAATAAGCATTTATCCTATCTTTCCTTGTATAAACTATTAATGAAGAAAAACTTCTTTACAGAAGAATTCCTACTAGTAAATGTGAAAGAAATTGTAAAAATCACACTTTGCAAACTTTAATAAAGTAATTGATTCAGTCAGCAAGCAGTTAAAAAATTGATGGAGAATTTTACAAAGACTGGCTCCATTGATCAACGTAAGTACTATCAAAAATGTGACAATCTCCTGATGTGATTCCATGTGAAGCACAAAGCACCGATAGTAAAGTGTTCTTGCCCAAAAATTGATCCTAAAACTAAACAAGCCTTCTGGGATAATCTCGCTTTATAGGAAACATAGGGAATAAAGGGATATGTTAAATGGTGTGGGGGCAAACAAACAAATTCAGAGTGTAGGACATTTAGAAGAAAACTAACCCAGTTTCTACAATAAGTTAATGCTGTTTAATATAAAAGTAAGAGGGAAAATGGCCAAAAGATTTTAATAGACACCTCATCAAAGAAGATATACAAATGGCAAAGAAACACATGAAGAGATGTTCAACATCGTTAGTAATTAGGGAAATACAAATTAAAAGCACCATGAAATACCACTACCACCTGTGAGAATGGTTAAAATTAAAAAGAATGACTATTCCAGATGCTTTGATCTCGAGTCTCAGATCTTGCTTTATATTCAGTTTGATCCTTTTTGCCCTGCAATTTCTAATTTGGATTCTCCTTTATATTCTCAGTTTGTGGGTGCCGTTTTTTAAATCTCTTTCAGTTCTTTAGTCTTGGGGAGAGTCCAGTGTACTTCAGAGATCTACTCAGACTCCTAACACCCATGCTTCATCTGATGTCCGACGATTCCCTCTTTTCTGGAAGAGATGTTTGGTTTTTATTGTGAATGGGTGTTGGATTTTGTTAAGTGCTTTTTCTATAGCTATTGATATGATCATATGATTTTTCTTCTTTAGCCTGTTGATTTTGATGGATTTTATTAATTAATTTTTTAACATTGATCAAGCCTTGCATACTTGGAATAAATCTCACTTGGTCATGGTGTAGAATTTTTTTTATACATTGTTGGATTTGATTTGCTAATTTTTATTTATTTATTTTTTTCAGGAAGATTGGCCCTGAGCTAACATCTGTTGCTAATCTTCCTCTTTTTTCTCCCCAAAGTCCCAGTACATAGTTGTATATCCTAGTTGTAGGATATATAACTTCTATGTGGGATGCCGCCTCAGCATGGCTTGAGTGGTGAGTAGGTCCGCGCCCAAGGATTCAAACCAGCGAACACCAGGCCACTAAAGTGGAATGCGCACTTAACCATTACACCACTGGGCCAACACCCAATTTGCTAATATTTTGTTGAGGATTTTTGCATCTATGTCTATAAGAGATATGGGTTTATAATTTTTATTTCTTATAATAGCTTTTCTGGTTTTCATATTTGTGTAACGCTGGCATCATAGAATGAATTGTTTCCTCTACTTCTATTTTCAGGAAGAGATTGGAAAGAATTGTTATAATCTCTTCCTTAAATGCTTGGTAGAATTCACCAAAGAACCTATCTTTGTCTGGTGATTTGTTTTGGAAGGCTGTTAATTGTTGATTTAATTTCTTTAATAGATAAATGCCTGTACAGATTATCAATTTCTCCTTGTGTGATTTTTGGTAGATTTTATCTTTCAAGGAATTGGTCTATTTCATCTAAGTTATCAAATTTTGGTTAATAGAAGTCTTCATAATATTCCTTTATTATCTTTTTCACATCCATGGAATCAGTAGTGATGGCCTAGTTTTGATTTCTGATATTAGTCATTTATGACTTTTCACTTGTTTTTTTTAGTAAGCCCAGCTAGAAGTTTGCCAATTTTATTGATGTTTTCAAAGAAGCAGCTTTTGGTTTTTAAAATTTTCTCTATTAATTTCTTGTTTTCAATGTTATTGATTTCTGCTCTAATTTGTATTATTTCTCTTCTTCTGCTGTCTTTGGATTTAATTTGTTCTTTTTCACGTTCCTAAAGTTGAAGCTTAGATTATTCATTTTAGATCTTTCTTCTTTTCTAATATACACATTCAATGCTATAAATTTCCCTCTAAGCATTGCTTTTACTGTATCTCACAAATTTTGATAAGTTGTATTTTCATTTTCCTTTAGTTCAAAATATTTTTTTAATTTATCTTGAAATGTCTTTGACCCATGTGTTATTTAGAAGTATGTTGTTTAATGTCCAAATATTTTGAGATTTTCTAGCTGTTTTACTGTGGTTTCTAGTTTAATTCTATTATGGTCTTAAGAGCATACTTTGCATGATTTCTATTCTTTTAAACTTGTTAACACGTGCGCCATGTCTTTTTATACTGCTCTGAACTTCTGTTTATTTTCTAATTTTACTGTAGGGCATTAAATCTACTCCACAAAATCATGTCCCTAAATATTTTGAAATTTCATAAGACTTTGTCTGAATGAGGAGGAGACCAGTGGGGTGGGGAGGCATTTTGGAGAAGGCTCTAGTACTCCTAACCAACCTCCTTGGCTATACATTAAATCATTGAGGCAGCCAAGAAGGGTGACTATGTACTTCTTTAGGTTAGAGATGACTGCCTAAACATCTGAAGCTACCCAAAAGAAATAAAAGTCTAAGCACAGAGCGAAAAATGGAGGCCTCTTTTGGTTTGGCAAAAGGGGATGTATGTTGAACATCATAGAGTGCTATTCTTGAAAAAAGATTTGAAATGATCTGAGATGTGCTGGAAAAGTACATATATCTTCCTTCTCTCACTTTCATACCCTGTCTCTTCCAAGCAGGAAAGCTTTGAATGACCTTATATTTGTGTAATAACTTTACTGTTCTTTTACACTTTCTGTTTTCCTAAAGATTTTCTTTGGAAGATATCCCTTCAAGGCTGGAAACAATTTAGTTGGGACCTGTGACAAGGTCTGTAAGCAGAAGTACATATTAAAAAAAGGCTAGGGTTATTGCATCAGCTATCTGATATGTATAGCATATACTGTAGAACTTGGGATATACAACATAGGACTCTGAGTTTCCTTGTCAAGACCTATTAAACAGAAGAAGAGTCCAGGAAAAAGACTGTTGAGAACCTTCTTGCCCCTTTTCGTTATGTGAATTGTCATGGATATGGGAGGTGGACTCAGCTGGGGAGAAAATCTATATTGTTATTATATTTGGGGCTTTTAAATCTCAATGAGAGCTTCTACATCTGCATCAGAAGGCTGTGACATTGCCTTAGCCTCATGGCAAGAGGTTTATCATTAAATCTCCAGAGATGGTTCCTGGCCAGAAGAATTCTTCATCCTCCAGCTGTTTGAGCTTTTTTTGTTTGTTTGTTTTTAAGTTATCCAGATCCCCTATGCCCTGGTAGTGTAACAATGCAGATACCATTGTCATTTTTCTTGGATATTATCTAGTGATTTAGCTGAAGGTAAATTTAGTGCAAGAGGTAAAATGGTTTTTCTTCACCTAAGGGCTAACCTTAGGTAACCTGAATGTTTTTCTTTACCTATTTCTGGAAAAAGAGTTGTAAATTACATTATAGTGAATCCTTATAAGTCATTGTGATGAAAATTGTATCCTTTCTGTAACTGGCTCTTTTGGTTTGTTTCAGAAAACATTAAGAGAAACTGACTTTCCCATGCTGACTTCTTAAGTACTTTTACTTCCTCATGCTGACTTCTTAAGTACTTTTACTTCCTCCTGCTTCCTATATTCCGGACATTTCACTGCTCATTAGACTCTCCACCAAAAATAATGAAGGGGATAAAAATAGGAAGAACTTGGCTGGTGAAAAGGATTGTTACAATGATTGATACAGTGGCTAACAAAAGCTTACCAGGTATATACGAATTTTCTTATTATAGTGTCTCCTCATGACTCATAATTAGCTAAGACCTGGTTATGCATACAGGCACTTATTTTACATGTCAGGGACATCATTATAGTTCACAAGTGGTTTTCTTTGTGTAAGATGTCTTATATCATTTACTTTATTGGGAAGACTTTTATTTCATAAGTATGAAGATTTTCAGTTCTGTGGATCTTCAGTATCTAACGATGCTGATCACTAGTTCTGGTCCTCTTCCACACTAAAAATAAATTTGGTGGCTTGAACAAAGATTCAGTATATTTTAAAACTATGAATTTTCCACTTAGGTAATTCTGAAAAATAAAAACGAAGCAGCAATAATGTGATTTTTAATGAAAAATCTAGTTTAAAGTTAATCCTTCTAGAAACATTATAGAATATTCTCAATTTATATGTAAAATGTAAACCAGGAAAAGACTGACAATGTAGCAGTTAGACAATCATTCATTAGGTAATTTATATTTTTATTTAATTTATTTATGATGCCACACATAAAAGAAGTGTAAAACTCTAAAGAAACATCATTTAAGGATTATGGGAAGAGGTGAGCATAAGATTAAATAAAGGAGATTCAACTGAAGAATCCATTAATACCTAAAGTTTGTATAATTCATGATGGGGGATTTTTTATATCATGGAAAGCAAAAGAATCATTTACAAATGAGACAAGACCTCACCTGCTCCCATACAACTAAGAGCAAACTGTTTTGAAGAGACTCACTTTCAAGAAAGAGCATGTTTACATGGCTGAATTTTCTGCAAAGGTCCTAAGAGCCTCCCCTTCTCACTATAGCAGAAGAATGGCCCCACTTGTCAGTCAACCAGTGATGTCAGACTCCCTGTACAATAAAATAATTTCATCCTTTCTTTAGTGAAGTAGGATAAGTTTGTTAGAGCAGAAACTGAGATGAGAAAGAGGATGTATTAGTTGTTTGTTTGTTTTCCATTTGGTAGAGAGAGCAATCAAGGCCTAATATATGGCAAAAGCCTGGTTAAACAGACAAGATCTGATTCCTACCCAAAGGGCTACTACAAATAAGGCAAAGATGGCACAGACCTGGGTTCACTCGAACAGAGAAGCATATGTGTAGGCTGGGGTGCAAGAGGACGTTCATTTCCACAGTGACCACCCATTTCCCCTCACCCCCTTCCTTCTGCCTGTGGCTTCCTCCAGCCTCATCTCCATCCCTCTCATTTGGGATTTTTCTGATGTCTGTACAGAGCAGAGAAACAGTTGATATATTTCTTACTGTAGATGGAGTGACCAGCTGTCTCTCACATGAGACCCAGCTCTGTGGACTCTTCATACCCACTCTTTAGTTCTAATAAAACATTTTATTTGCCTTTACTTTGTTCGGCGATGGGAATAATTCCTGGATGTGCCATCTTAGACACCAGCATCAAATGAATCATGAAGTCTATTAATAGTACATTCTGAATGTTTCTTAAATCTCCACGAATTTTCCATTCCCATTACTACCACAGTGGTGCAGGCCACCATCATCTTTCGCCTGGATTTCAGCATTATTCCGCTAACTAACTTTTCTTCCTTTTTTCTATGCTAACAGTATATTTTTGATATTCATTTACCTGCAGTGAAGTATACAAATATTAAGTGTATATCTCGAAGCATTTTGACAGATGTAAAGATACATATAACCCCAGATGAAGATACAGAACAGTGTGTTAAAAGGAAACACAATGCAAGTTTCATATGTAATTTTAAAATTTTCTTATAGTTACATTAAAAAGTAAAAAACAGAGGGGGCCGGCCTGGTGGCGCAAGCGGTTAAGTGTGCGTGCTCCGTTGCGGCGGCCCAGGGTTCGCCGGTTCGGATCCCGGGAGCACACCGACGCACTGCTTGGCAAGCCATGCTGTGTCGGTGTCCCACATAAAGTGGAGGAAGATGGGCCAGCCTTCCTCAGCAAAAGGAGGAGGATTGGCAGATGTTAGCTCAGGGCTGGTTTTCCTCACAAAAAAAAAAAAAAAAGGAAACAGATGAAATTAACTTAATAACATTTTATTTAACACAATATATCCAAAATGTTGTCATTTCAGCAGGCAATCAATTAAACTGTACTGAGATATTTTATACTCTTTTTTTATACCAAGTCTTTGAAATCCAATATGTATTTTTCACTTACAGCGCATCTCAATTAGGACTAGCCATATTTCAAGTGCTCTATAGTCACGTGTCTAGTTGCTGCCATATAGGCCAATGCAGATTATAGAACATTTCCCTCACCCCAGAAAATTCCTTATGCCCTATTCTAGCCATTCCATTGGTCTACTCTGCAGACAAACACCTTTCTGATTTCTATTACCTTAGAATATTTTGACTATGCTTGAGGTTTACATAAATGGAATTATAGAGTATGCAGTCTTCTGTGATTGGTTTCTTTTGCTCAAGTAAATTCTGAGAATCATCCACGTTATTACATTTATTGGTAGTTTGTTCTTTTTATTGCTGAAAAGTATTCATTGTCTGAATATATCACAGTTAGTTTACCCTTTCTCATGTTGATAAATACTGGGGTTATTTCCAGTGTTTAGTTCTTTTCTTTTTCTTTTTTTTTTTGTGAGGAAGATCAGCCCTGAGCTAACATCCATGCCAATCCTTCTCTTTTTGCTGAGGAAGACTGGCCCTGGGCTAACATCCGTGCTGATCTTCCTCCACTTTATATGGGACGCCACCACAGCATGGCCTGACAAGCAGTGAATTGGTGTGCGCCCAGGATCCGAACCTGGGCCGCCAGCAGCGGAGCGCGTGCACTTAACCACTATGCCATGGGGTTGGCCTACCAGTGTTTGGTTCTTATGGTCACAGATGTTATGAATATTCTTCTGCATGGTTTTTTATGAACACATACATTCATTTAAAAAAAAATACATATACCAAGAAGAAGAAATGCTGAGGGTATTTGGGAAGATATTTAACTTTATAAGACATTGCTGAATATTTTCCAAGGTGGTTATACTATTTCCCATTATTACCAACAATACAGATGTGTTCTAGTTGCTCCATGTCCTCACCAGTGTTTAGTATTTTACTATATTTCCTTTAAGCCATTCTAGTGAGGATATAGTCACATCACATTGTAATTTCAATTTGCATTTTCCCAGTGATCCAGTGGCAGCTAGCACCTTTTCATATGCTGGGTGGATATTCTTATATAAGATTTGGTGAAATAACTGCTCAAATCTTTTTCCCATGCTTTAATTGTGTTACTTTTCCTTTCATTATTAAGTTGCAGGTATTCTTCGTATAATATTAATACGGGCATTTTGTTAGATACATGTTTTAAGAACATTTCCTCCCAGTCTGTGGCTTGATTTCCACTTTCTTAATATTGTTTTTGTGATAAGCGAAAATTTTCAATATTAGTGAAACCCAATTTACCATTTTTTTCTTTTATGATTAGTGCCTCTTGAGTCTAGGAAATCTTTGCCTAACCCCAAACACGTGAAAATATTTTCTTCTTGATATATAAATTTAAATTTTACATTTAGGTCTATGAGCCACCTCCAATTACTGTTTGTGTGTGTGAGGAGAGAATCAATATTCATTTTCTCATATGATTATCTAGTTGTGCCAGCACTTTTTGCTTAAAAGAATCTCTTTCTCAAATTAAATTTGTTTGACTCTTTTGACAAAAATCAATTGATTGCATATGTGTGGATCTAGATTTAGAATGTCTATTTTGTGCCCCTGATATATTTTTTTTATCCTAACTCCAATATCATGTCTTAATTATTCTAGTTTTGCAATATGTATTGAAATTCAGTAGTAAAATCTTCCAAATTTGTATTTCTTTTTCAAAATTGTTTTGATTATTCAAGGTGCATATAATGTGGATTTCATTTCCACATAAATTTTAGAATTCTATGAATCAATTTCTATAGAAAATTCTGCTGTTATTTTGCTTAGAATTGCATTGAAAGCTTGGATTAATTTAGGAGAAATAACATCTTAATAAAATTAAGTTTTCCAATCCATTAATTAGCATATTTCTCCATTTATTTTGAACTTTTTTTTTTTTTTGTGAGGAAGATGAGCCCTGAGCTAACATCCGTGCTAATCCTCCTCTTTTTGCTGAGGAAGACCTGCTCTGAGCTAACACCCATTGCCAATCCTCCTCCTTTTTTTTTCCCCCCAAAGCCCCAATAGATAGTTGTATGTCATAGTTGCACATCCTTCTAGTTGCTGTATGTGGGACGCAGCCTCAGCATGGCCGGAGACGTGGTGCGTTGGTGCGTGCCGGGGATCCAAACCTGGGCTGCCAGTAGCTGAGCGGCCGCACTTAACCGCTAAGCCTCGGGGCCGGCCCTATATTGAACTTCTTTAACTTCCATCAGCAATGTTGTGTAGTTTTCAGTGTGACGTTTTTACACATTTGTTACATTTATTCCTACATTTCTAATTTTTGAAAGTCTTATAAATCATTTTTGAATTTGGTTTTCCAGGGTGTTTTTTTTTTTGAGTGGGGGGGGCACTCTATAGAAACGCCACTCATATTTGTATATTAACTTTTTAATCTAGCAATCTTGATAAATTATTATTTTTGCTAATTTCTTTATAGATGGCTTTGCCTTGCATTTTTGATACCCACAATTATATCATCCTAAAAATAAATATAGTTTTATTATGCCTTTTATTTATATATTCCTTTTATTTTTTTTGTTTTCTCTCTCTCTCTCCTTTTCTTTTCTTTTTTCCCACTAACTATACTAGCTAGGATCTTCAGGACAATGTGGTGTTGAGAGAGTACTTTTTTTTCCTTTCCACATATTACAGGAAAATGATTTACTATTTCATCTTTAAATATAATATTACCTGTAGGTTTTCTACAAATGTCCTTTGTCAATTTGTGAAAGTTCCTTTCTGTTCTTTGTTTGGTGAAATAATTTTTACTTTACCTGGTTTTGAATTTTAACTAAATCATTTTTCTTAATCTATTGAGATGATCATGTTTTCCCCTTTACTGTTATTGTAGTAAATTATGAGGACTGAGTCATGAATGTTAAGCTAACCCTGCTTTTCTAGGATAAAATTCATTTATCGTGATATTTTAGAATATATTATTAGATTTAATTTGCTAGTATTTATTAAGGATCTTTGGAATGAAGGATATTGGTTTATAATTTTCTTTTCTTTTAATGTCTTTGTCAAAGTTACACTGGTCTCATAAAATAAATGTGGATGTGTCTTTTCTCTCTACTTTCTGAAATATATTAGATAATATTGGCATTTTCTTTCTTAAATATTTGGAAGAATTTCTTTTTAGGAGTAACTTTCTATCTCTGCTGAAGTATCTTCATCCAATTACTTAATTCTTCATCTCTAAATTTCTTAACATATTTGCAATAGGTATTTTAAAATCATTGTCTAATAATTCTAATATCTGGTTCATCTGTGGGTCTGCTCCTATAAGCTCTTTTCTCTTTTGGAAATTGTAATGGGTGTTGCTTCTCCTGATTTTGCTTGACTAGTATTTTCTATTATTATATGCTGGACATTGTAGATGATATGTTGTGGAGACTGGATTATATTCTATCCTGCTTTGGAGGCAGTTAAATTACAGGTGGACCATTTTGTCCTGTTTAGACTTAGTTTTTGCCTTTCTAAGGGTGAGTTTATTTCAATTTTGCTCTTAGTTCTAGGGCCAAGAACTCGTTAAAATAAGTATAAAGTAGTCTTAGAGAGTGATCTTTGCTATTTTGGGGTCTCAACTGAATGCCTGGCTTAATTATTAAGCTGTATGGACTCTAGTTGGGTCAGAACTCAACATCTTGCCAGCATTCCATGATCTTTGTGTGATCAAAAATCTCTACTCAGCTGTCAGCCCCTCGTCAAGCAGTTCCATGGTATTATGCCTTGTGGAATTTCACCTTGCATCCCAAGGATCAGAAGAGAACCCTCTTGCAAATTTCCAGGGATCTTTCTCTATGGTTATCCCCACCTTGTCAACATGCCTCACAAATTCCAGTCATATTAGCAGCCCCCAAACACCAGACTGTGTTTTACTCTACTCGGTAAGAATTCCTCTTTATGCTTTCAAGTATCATGCACTGGGCATTGCCTCAGGCAGAATAAAGTGGGTGAATAAAGAGCTAATATTATGTGCTTTTTTTCCCCCTCAATGATCTCAGCTTAACACTGACTGCTATCCAATGCCTAAAAATATTGGCTTCACATAATTGGTCTAGTTTTATAGTTGTTTAGGTAATAAGTTAAGTCTAATGCCAGCTTCTCTGACAAAACTGGAATGTGAAGTCCTGCCTCTAATATTTTGTTCCCTTTCAATCCATTTATCATATGCAGCCAAAATGATCTCCCAAAAGTGTAAATCTAATCGTGTCATTACCACCCTAAAAATTATTAAATGGTTCCTTATTGTCTTTGTAATGAAATCCATACTCGTAATGTGCCTTTAAAATTTCTGAATAATATCTCTGCCTACCTTCCTACCCTAATTCTCACCACTCTCCACCTCACAAATTTCTTTGTTCTAGCTGCACTAAAATTTATTCCTCTCTCTTTTCTAGATCTTTACACACGCTAGTCCCTTCTCTTGGAAAACTAATTTCTCTTCTTTTCTATATAGCTCCTATTCATCATTCAAGATAGCCACTTTAGGTGAGATTCCTTTCCCCACCTCTGGAATAGGGTAGAACCCCTAGCTATAATGCCATCTAAACTCTTTATAATTCTGCCGCTATAGCATTTATCCCATATTTTGTGCTTATTTGCTAATCACCTGGCTTCACCACTTTGTTATAACCTAGTGAAAGCCTTGCCACATCTCTGTAATTTATTCCTGTACTCCTCACGCTTACTGTAATACCTGACACATGGTGGGCACTCAACAAGTACATCTTACATAAGTGATTAACTAATGTGCTAGTTCCCATGGGCTTTTCAGAGCAGGTGTCTTTACTATTTATCTTGGGTGAAAATAACTAAAAAGTTAATTTTAAAAAAATTCATAAACATTTACTGTGTCCCAAGTGTGTTCTAGGTGATATGAAGCTTTTCAAGGAAGTGTAGGGGCCGGCCCCGTGGCGTAGCGGTTAAGCACGCGCGCTCTGCTGCTGGCGGCCCGGGTTTGGATCCCGGGCACACACTGATGCACTGCTTGTCAGGCCATGCTGTGGTGGCGTCCCACATAAAGTGGAGGAAGATAGGCACGGATGTTAGCTCAGGGCCAGTCTTCCTCAGCAAAAAGAGGAGGATTGGCATGGCTGTTAGCTCAGGGCTGATCTTCCTCACAAAAAAACAACAACAACAAAAAAAAGGAAGTATAGATGAGGATTTCTTACTTCAAGAAAATAATGTCTGAAGGGACAGGCAATTTACAAAGCATTCTGAAGGAAATATAAAAAGATACCAAAGAGTTGTTACAGGAAATGTTGTGGTTTGTCAATGTCCAGAGTTCTAATATTAGTTTTTTGCATAACTAATTTTCATAGTCTGAAAATCTTCTGCCATTTTCTTTAGTTCCCTTTGAAAGATTACCTTTAAGGGTTGTGAAATTCTTATTCACACACAATAGCTATTTTTAAGAACAAGAAAGTCAGAAGCACTAGGTTTCTTCATTCCTTTGCCACCACAGGTATAGAATTCACAAACCAGCTTAACAGCTTAATAGAAGATTGACTCCTTCTCCTTCCTCTAAATCCCCTCAAGACAGTCTAAAAAGCATTTCCCAGGTTTAATGCCAAAATAGAAAAATAGCACCCAGGGTTGAAATCCTAGGAGATCTCACCATCTGTAATCTGTGGAACGAAGCTCTATTTTGAAAATTGTGGGAAATTGAAGTTTCTCATAATTTGAGAAGACATTCCGCAATACTCTGAAAGTAAAGATTCACATAAGATTGTACGGGTTTGATCTCTTGCAACAAAATTGACACTGGGCTAACGCGTGTAACTCGTGGCGGAGTGGAGCAGGTTTTAGAATAGTACATTGCCTTGAGTTGGACGAACTGAGGGAAAGAGAGCCCATGTCCCTCAGCTCCACAAAGTCTGCCACATCCTCAGAGGACACAAACTCTGAAGAGTTTCCAGAGGGTGGCAGGACACGTCTGCCTTCTTACTCGGAAAATTGGAAAAGTGGTCAAAAGGAATTTTCTTGTTCCAATGAGAAGAAACAAGGCCCTTCTTCTTCTAAACAAGTGACTATTTCCTCCCAAATGAACACAAATGCACAGGATAGCAATAAAAACACAAATTATATGCTGCTTTCTATTGAAGCTTCCAAAGACCCAAAAGGGGAAAAACGTGAGGAGGCTTAGCTACAAAACACACTGATGCTGTATAGATTCTCTCAATTCCAGGCGATATACCATGCTGGGATAGGGTTGGAGGTAGGCATTATTCTGATAGCCACATGTCCTCAGAAATCTGGGTCCTTTGTGGTCTGGCTAGGAAAGGAACAGCAGCTCCGTCAGAGGGCATAGCAACTGCAAAAAGAGACAGTTAACAAAAAAAGTGGAATACTTAGAGAATAAGAGTGCTCTCGAAAAAAAATAATAAATATGACAAAGGAAAGGAAAATTTCAGAAGCTTTGGAAAATGAAAGTGAGTAAGTCTCCAAAGACCCAAAATATAAAGAAATAGAAACTTCAAGAGAAGAGAATTCAAAAGTTAACCCAGGAGGTTTAATTTACAAATAAAAGAAATTCTACAAACTGAGGGGGGAAAAAAGGAGGATAAAATTTAAGGAATATAATTGTTGAAGAAATAATTCAAAAAAAGATCCACCCTGTTTTTTGCAAAATGAATGAAGAGTGACCCACATTGAGACACATAAACTTCAGAAACCTGGGTACAAAGAGATGATCCTAAACACTTCAAGAGAAAAGAGTAGGTCATATGTAAAAATACCAGGAGTTAGAATTGCGTCAGAATTCTCCAAACAAAACAGAAACAAAAAAACAAAAATGCTGGAAACTAAAAAACAAGAGAATAATGCTTTCAAAGTTTTGAGGAAAAATGATTTACAACATGGAAGTTCTTTTTCAGCCAGGTTATCGCATCTCAAATAGAAACACCCAAGCACCTTTTCCTTGGAAGGTTCTGAACAATTCGTTCCCCAAATGAAGGCACAGACCAAGTATAAGACACAGAATCCAGCGGATACCACACATGAAAGGGCATAGAAAATGTCCGGGACGACAGCTGGGCAGCAGGCCCAGAGGGCCACGCACCCAAATAGAATAGGAGAACAGGGCTGTTTAAAAAGGAAAAGAAATGAAACTGATAGATAACCTGATATGCTTGAATGTACTAAGAGAAGATTTTCATATGTCTGAGAGTTTAGGCATGATATACTGACAGGTACATAGAAACCTAAGCAAAGTTTAAAAGGAGACAGTTATTAAGTCCAAGAAAAGCAAAATTTGTACAAGAAATAAAATAGTACAATGCCCAAGTACTCTGGAGCCATAAATACGTCTCATCTGTCAATAATATTTACATAATAATAATGGTGTACACACTGAGTATTGATCAAGCCAAATATGAAATAACTCTATGGGTTGGTTGGAGGTGGGAATGTATGCCTGCGTGTTTGGGAGGATAGTTTAAAGAAGCTAAATCTTCATCTTACACAGTAGAAAAGAAACAGGTATTATATAAAACGGACTAGGTACGTAAGAAATTCGCCCACAAGCATGCTATGTAGAAATAAGAAGGAAAGTAATTTAGAAAAGTTTTAACAATGTCAAAATGGCTTCCTCTAAGGAATGGGAATTTGTGTGCGTTGCAAAGGACAATAAAAAGGACTGCTGGTCTTGGCTAGGAGCCTTGTAGAGCTATTTATCTCTTACACTCCATGCAAGTGTATCTTGGATAAAAATAAAATCAAATTTAAAGAATTCACCAGTGTTTTTGATATGAATCCTGAAAACTTACAAACATATATTAAATATAGCGTTGTTGCCTAAATTCAAATTATTTTATTGTTATCTAGTGGTACTAGCCAACTTTTTAGCTAAGGTTGAAATGATTCCATGGCACTAGGGGATGTCCCAGAGGCTCCTGACCAAGACATGGCACACACAGACACACATACACATACATATACAAACCCTTGCTGTCTATGCATAGGAAATTTTTAAAAAGAGAAACAAGAACTCATAAAACTGATCAATATCTGGGAGAGGGATTGCAATCCTGGGGTTCAGGGAGACTTATGTTTCATTATATACCTTTAGCACGGTTTGGGTTTTAGATCTTTAATTTAAACGAGGCTCTAAAGTTAAAAAAATAAGATTATAGACAGTTTAAGAGAAAAAATAATGCACCCCAAAATACATGACCACTTTCATTTCTTTTTCCCCGCTGTGATTTAATACATATTTGGGGACAGTTGCAAATCTATCACAAGTTACTTTTGAAGGACATGTTTGTGGCTAACGCACAAAACAACAAATTGGAAAGAAAAAAATTTAAATTCATCAAATTGGGTACATTTCCTCTTTCTCCCACTTCTTAATCCCTGAAGATGTTTGCATATTTGTTTATAATATTGTAATCAATTTTTTACTCACTATTCCAAAATCCATGTTTCTGCATATTCTCCCTGTTAATCAGGTTTATGTAATATTCTATTATGTGGATGCCCAGTGTCTCCTTTAACTGTGCCCCTACCACAAATTGACGTTTAAAAACCAATCTGCTCAATTTTAGTAGTGCATCATTTGCATTTTATTTTCTGTCGGTTTACCAGTAGGTGGTGCTGGATAGCAGCTGTAAATAATCCGGTTTGAGAGCATTGCTGGGGGATATGTGCTCTAATAACATGGTTTCTGTAGAGTGACGGCGCTGAGCCAAATCAGGGAAGTAATCTGGACTGTTTTACCCTAGCCACCATGGGTTTTCCACTATTGCATGTCAATTCTCTTGTATTCTTTCTCATGTGAGAAATTCCAAGCACATTTTCAAGATGACTGCCTGGAATTAAGGTCACTGTCTATGATCCTGACACAGAGCAGATAGGAAGTTCCAGCAGCGGCCCAGCCTCTTGATAAAACATCTGCCTCAGGCTTCACCACAGTCCTCTACTGCGCTCCATCATCGCTCCAACCTTTCAAGCGTCAAGCCCTGCTTTGTGACAAGCCCTGTTCTGAGTCCTTCCCATGGATCCCCAAATATTTCTCACAACAACAGTATCAGATCTGTACTATTATCCACGTGTATAGTTGAGAAAACTGAGGCCTGGGGTGGTTTGGTCACCCATTCAACTTTATACAACCGACTTGTTGCAAATGAAAGAGTCCAACATTTGTAGCCAGAGCGACTAGGTTTGAATTCCGGCTCCTTCATTGACTAACTGTTCACCTCCGGCAAGGATTTAATGTCACCAAACATTTGTTTACTGATCTGTAAAATGGAATGGTAATGTGTGTCTCCCCGAGTTATCTTGGTATTAAATGAGAAAACATATGTCTGGTTCTTAACACAGTTGCAAACTCAATAGAAAAACGTTGCAAATACAAAGAAAAACAACAAAAAACAACTAATATTCTTCTTCTCTCTTCCTAACTCAAATGCTTTCCAGACTTACATGCCCTTCCCTTCCCTTCTAATTTAAGATTCAGAGTTCTTACCCGTATATCACCCTCAAAATTTCTATTTCTTTAATAGTACAGTATAACCCTTCTCACTTGGGATTAATTGTCACATTCCAGGAGAAAGCAGAGGCAGTCATTCCAATCACAGGTTGCCGATACTTGACAGGTGTTCCATATTCTCCTAGGACTCGAGTTTAGGGAAAGCAATGTGTCATATGTGTGGTCCTGCCCTTTAAATCCAGGCTAGTGTTCTACCATTTTTGGCTATTTCAAAGTAGATAGTATAGTCAATTTTTTCTTTTTGGTTTTGGAGAGGTGGGGGAGGGATCATTTTTTTTTTTTTTTTTGTGAGGAAGATCAGCCCTGAGCTAACATCCATGCTAATCCTCCTCTTTTTTTGCTGAGGAAGACCGGCTCTGAGCAAACATCCATTGCCAATCCTCCTCCTTTTTTTTCCTCAAAGCCCCCCAGATAGTTGTACGTCATAGTTGCACATCCTTCTAGTTGCTGTATGTGGGACACGGCATCAGCATGGCCAGAGAAGCGGTGCATCAGTGCGCGCCCGGGATCCGAACCCCCGGCCGCCAGCAGCGGACCGCGCGCACTCAACCGCTAAGCCAGGGGGCCGGCCCTGGAGGGTTCATTCTTTTAGCTGTTTCTTCTCAAAGGAGTTGCTCTTATGTGATATTTATAGAGTTTTTTCCCCTAACTTAACACTTCCCTATTAGCCCTGGCTTATCTTTCAGGTGATAGTAGAAGAGACTCATTGCCATCATTTACCATATCTGCTTTCTTATCGTTGGAGCATGCCAATGCATTATTGGTTAATCTTGTCAAAACATTTAATTAGGATACGTGGCCATTACTTCTTCTCAACTCGTTCACTTTCTAGAGTCCACTTTTGGAAAATCTGTTTAGAATTGTAGCTTGCAATTAGCCAATTTTTTGGCAAATAAATACTTTACAGTAAGGTGTTTTATAGCTACATTCTGAAGAACAAGGAGGTATTTTATTTTTCCCTTCTTCCCTAAGTCTCCATGGACCATGCCTTGGCTGTTGCCTTATGCTATCGCCTTGTACAATTTTAATGGGCTTTGAGAAGAACTGTGTATCCTAAGAAAATTTTTGAATAGATTAAATTTGAACATCTTGGGCTGGCTATTGGTACTTTGGTTTATTTATCTGTGACTATCAGCAGCTAACATGTGGACCACTTGTCATCGAACAGTTGGAAATGGGAAATATTAGTCCTATGTGAAAATGGCCATTATTTTTACAAAATTAACTAATCTTTCTTTTATAATTGGGGCAACCTTCCCTGCATGCCCAACTGCAGGTATGAACAAGGCAGCAGGTACAGAACTAAATAATATTTCCTGACTTCCTAGTATGGTTGACAGCTCTGCCAATTAGAATGCTACAAAACCCTAATTCCTGGGCTTCCAGGGTTAAGGCTTATGAGTCAATATGGAACAAACTGGATTAATTGATTCAGCAGTATAGATTTAACTCAGAGGAGCCTCTTGGAAGCCACTGAGTGATAAAGTGGCTCTTTTAGTTGGTTTGTGTGTGAGTTTGAAGACATCTACTGGTGGCTCCTGGATTGTGCAACATGTCATACCTGACATAGGGATGTGGTCATACATTTGCCAAAGTGGCAAATGCATTCTCCAAGACAAGGTGTGGTAGGAAATTCATGAAGCTATATCTCTAAATCTACTGACTGCTGATTCCTGCTACTGGGTTTGCTGTTAGTTTTGTCTTCAATGCCACAAAGCAAGTCATATGTTGGCCCAAACAACACTACAACCACCAATGGAAAAGTAAGTAGCCTGCCAATACAGGGACAAGTAGTGGAGTTTGTCCTACATGCCCACTGTACCTAGGCTTTAGCTGTTAAGTGGTGTATTGAATTTTATTTTATCATTCATAGGATATACCCACCTCAGGGTAGACTGAGAGATATGTAATAGCCTCATGAATAAGCTATGACCCAGAAGATCAACTTGAAATAGTGTAGCACAGTGGCTAAGAGCACAATTTTTAGAAACAGAACATCTTAATTTGTATCATATGTCACCCCTTACTGTATAATCTGAGAAAGTTATTTAACTTCTCTGTGTCTATGTTTTATTATCTGTAAAAGAGGAATAATAGTTGTTTCTATCTCATTGGATTGTTTTGAAGATGAAATGAGTTCAATTTTAAAGCATATTTTATGTCTGGCACATATTGAATCTTTAGCAATGTTAGCTATTATAATCTGATTAAATCAAATATGTTCCTATAAGAGGAAGGAAGGGATCTATGAAACTCCCCTCATCAAGCTTCACACAGTGACATTTCTGAAAAACTGGTGTTGTTTCTCATGCATTGCTCATGTTTCCCTATGGTCCTTACCCAGCACCTGGAAACACACTACACTTTACTCAGAGTTCTACTTATTTCCAGGCTTGTTCCATGTCTCAGGATGCAGAAGTTTGGTTCAGGATTCCAACATATGTCATTTTTCTCCCAAAAAGTGTATCTACAAAAGGTATAGGTTTTATAGAAAAAGACATAAAAGTCTACTTTACACAGATGAGAGTTGTGTATATTAAACAACCAAATTACAGAAAAACTATTATAATTAATAAGTGTGTTCAGTAAGGTCATTGGATAATTTATTTCTATTTGTTGGCTACAATTAGAAAATAAAATTTAAAAAGACACAATTTACAGTAGCATCATTATGTCAAATATCTAAGCATAAATCTACTGAAAAACATGTAAAACCCATATAAACATTATGAGAGAAATTAAAGAAGATATAAATAAAAGTATTTATATACCATGTTCATAGATAAGAAGACTCACTATTGCCAGGATGTCAAGTCTCTCTTTACTGGTATACAGGAATCAGATTGCAACACAGGCCTGCCAGGGGGCAGTTTCCTGTCACTTGCCACTTCAGCACGTTTGATTTTTCCAGCCTGAGGCTGAGTTCTTCCACTTGGTACCGTGGTGCCAACACATAGCAGTGGTTCATCAGATGCCCCTCCATCTCCCAGCAACAGACTAGAGCTCATTATAACAGATAAGTCTCTTTATATACTCCCGATGACCTGTGACAGAACTAATACATGCCAGTTCAAAGGAGTGCTAACTTTCTATTAATTCCCAATCTCATGACCCAACACTACAAAACTTGGATTTTCACAAAGGTGAACGACTGATCTGTGAACAAACCTGTCCATATCAGAGGGAACAATAAATGGAATCAGAAGTGGAATTACTGAACTCCACGGAGAATCTAGGGAATCCTAGGCCGGCATGTGAACAAGAGTGTGAGACTTATTCATGGTTAAATTACCCTCTAGCCAGTCCTGAAAAGCAACCAACAAACACAACTCCTCCTGGCCTTCAACAAGCCCCTTGTGATTGATTTTCTCTGCTTCATTTTGCATTTGCTCTAGTCTTTCTGGTTACTGGCTTAAAAATGTCTTTTAGCCCATTGGTTGTTCACCTTCAGATTTCCTTTCTGGCTTTCTCTTCCTACAGCTGCTTTCCTGACTTTGATATTCCCCATTGTCTTGGGTGAGAAAATTCTCTCTGTGGTCTCTTGTATTAGCAAAATCTATCTGGTCATCCACTCCCTTAAATCATGAAGTCTAGAATAAATGCAGAAGTGTGAGAAAAAAATGACATAAGAATTTACTTTGGAAAGTTGAACCCCATATTAGAGAAAGCTTAACGCCATATTAGGGAAAGCTTAAAAAAAATTATCACTGATAACCACAGGGTATCTGGAGCTATGTTCAGAGCAAGAAAAAGCAGGAATAGATAAATCATACTGCTAGGAAGCAAGGATAAAGAGACAACAAAAGGAAGGAAAAATGACTCTGTTTTTTTCTTCAAAGAGAATAACCCCCAAACTGCAAGAGAACAAAGGTGTTTAAGAGGAAATTGAAACTCAGGAGAGGTAAGGAGGTAGTGAGAGAGCCCCCAGAACCTTAAATGAATTTTTGTCTCTAGACCAAGATGAATTGCATCCCAAGCATTAAGACAACCTGCCGTTGTGATTGTCCAAATGTTGCCAGTGATGTTTAGGAATCATGGGAAATGGCAGGAGTCCTACAAGACTGAAAACGAAGCACATTCTGAAGAGAAAAAAGACATTGGTTCCTCAAACTACAGATTAGGTAGTTAGATGCCATAACATGTTGGATTTCTATAACCAGAGCAGTTAAAGAAAGGATAAAAACATATTACTTGAATTGTGCCTAATATAGTAAAAAAGTTTTAGCATATACATTAACCCATTTCATCATCACAACATCCATTTATACAAAATCACAACATCCATTTATACATCACCTTGTATAAATGGATATTTGTGATGATGAAATGGGTTAATGTATATACTAAAACTTTTTATAATATCCTGTATAATAATATAAAATAATAGAAATAGTAGAAATAATGAAAATAATATAAAATAAAATGAAATCCTGTATAATAATCAGGAATAATTATTATTCTTGAATTTTGTTTTTGTTTTTTTTGAGTTTTTAGTTTTTTGGGTTTTTTTCTTTTTTACAAATATGGAAATTGAGATTTTGGACAGATTGAAGTACTTTGCATAAGATTACATGATACTATCTGCCAGGGCTGTTTTCATTACAACTCTCCAGTCCTCTCCAAATTCCATTTTGATACTGAAATGCTGTTATAAGCTTCTGTTGTTCAATTGAATCTAAAGAGAGTTGACTAAAGAGCAAATTAACAGCAGAGAAAGTTTTTCAGATTTGACAGCACAACCTTTTATATACACTGTAAGCAAAAGATATATATTAAAAGAAAAATTTGTGCAACATATGACTTAAGAAAACTCAGTATCTTCTTGCAAATCAAAAAAATAAATAAATAAATCACCCAAATAGAAAACTGGCAAGTGGCAAGTTAGTCTATAAAAAGAATATTACTAAACATGTAAATGAAAATATCAGATGGACAATGATTAGAAAGATTTACAATTCACCTTGCTAGCAAGGATGTAAAGAGAACTCTAATAAAATGGGGGGTGGTTGTGTGAAATTGTTCATGCTTTACCATGGGCAATTTGGTAATGTATTCCAAAATTTTAGTTTGTATATAATTTAATTCACTTCTGAAACTTTATCTTAAGATAAGACTAGTGTAAGTACATGAAGATGTATATTCTAGTATGTATGTGCCATGTTGCTTATAATGGAAAACTTTTGGAAACAGCTTAAATGTCAATGAATAATGAATAGATGAAATACATTATAGTAGACCCATACAGTGGAATAAAATGTATACATTCAAAAGGACAAGGAATATTTATCACATTTTAAAATAGAAATGAGTATACGATATGTATGTTAGTTAAAAGCAGAAATGTATAAAATGATACAACTTATATAAAAATATGTGCATTAAAATTGTGGAAAGGTAAACAATAAATTATTGATGCTTATCCATGGGAGCAGAATTTCTGGGAAACTTCTGGTTTCACCAAAGTCTTCTTTTTTTAACCATGATGTTTGTTTTAAGTGATATTACTATCTTGAAACCAAAAGTAATATAAGTGCACTGTGGATTGCAAGATTCTGTACTTGACTCTTTTCCTAAATAATGCTTTAATCACCGCTAATAAAGGCACAAAAAAATGTCTTTATCAATTTTTTGTTGACCCAAAACTGAAGGGCCAATTCACAGATAAGAAGATTAAATTATAAAGATTATTTCAATTTGGAAGACGACAAGAAATCTAAAAAAAGACAATAAATGTATTAATTTTAGAGATGATTAAAGAAAATATTTAGAATGGGAGAGTGCACCATGCTCATGTGAAAAACCCTAAATGTTTTAATTAGTGATTAAACATGAGCAAATAGCATTATTTACTTGCTAAATTAAAATTTCTAATGAAGTTTTAGACTATCTACATTAAAGATAAAAGAGAGTTTGGATCTAGGGAGGTAAATCCCATTTTAAAATATGCGCTGCTGAGCAAACAGAAAGACCGTGAAGACAGGACTATTTTCCTCTCCCTTGTATGCCTCCATCAATACCTAGAACAATTCCTGACACAAAATAGACACTAAATGAATACATGTTGAACGAATAAATCAGGAGCAACACAAGTACTATTTTCTCAATTGAATAACACATTTGAAGAGACAATTTCACCTATTAAACTATGGAAGGGTTATAAAAAAATATAGAAACCATGTGGCGTGAGAAAGGCTTAAAGTACTAGAAAGGCTCCAATTTCCATCTAGAAAAGTAAAGAGGGATGGACACATGGTAGCTGTCTGTCTTCAAGGATCTGAAAAAGTGTCCTATACAAGAAAGATTACACTAATTTTATGTATCACCAGAAGGCAGAATATTGACGATCTTTGGATTTATAAAGACATATGTCTCATATGAATACAAGTTAAAATGTTCTAAAACTTATGCCTGTCTAAACCTGTAAATATTAAGCTCTCCATCCCTGAAATCTCACATCTAAGAAAGGATATTTAGGGCACGTCTGCATGGTGATGGTGTGGAAGTGTGAGTGATAGCTTAATCCCTTCTCACTCTACCTACTGAGAAGCATTGCACTCTGTGTTTTTATCTCAGTTGAAATAATACTAAGGTATCAGAAATTGGCTTCAAGGCAATACGTTTAAATTTCTGATCTTGCCCTTCCTTCTAGCAAAACTATCATAATAGCTCTCTAACCCTTTAGTAATAGCGAAATTGATATCACAAGAAGAGACGCCCCCACCTCCCGTAAAATTTCATGGGCCTATGAGTGTATGCATTAGCACATGCACATGGACGTGTGTGCATACACACACACACACACACACACACACAGCAATAGGTGTTTTTTATTGAGTGGTATCTACAACTTCACTTAAATTAGTTTTAGTGACCAAATCATGATGATGTGCTAGCTCTTGTATTATAATTTCATTAATCAGAGAATTTAGAGTTATATGTTAGCATCATCATCTGAATAAAAAAAATCTAATAAATCAATTCCATTCTAGGGTGAATCCATCACTTTGAGTAATAGTGACTACTGTTATAGGTTTATGGGTTAATGCTAAATTATGGGTTTATGTCTTGTCTGGGAACCTCATAAGTTACAAGTACAATACACTTAAGGCACTTTGAGGCCTCTCAAGTAAGACATATGAAGCTGTTACTCATCACAACCTGTGAAGCAGCTATACTGTGACTTTTAATGGTAATTTTGTAAATATTTCAAATTTTTATTTTTAACAAGATTCATTTAACTCAATGCTAACTGATATCCATGTACACATACACACATACGTATATATCCTACAATTACACACTTACCCCATGTTTTCTCTGAAGGAGGCATTAGAGGAAATCACATTTAGGCAAAACTGCAGAATAAAACATAAAGGATACTAAGTTGCTATTAGTTCTGTTTCTCCTCAGCTTGTATTACAGTGTTTTTTAATACCCCTATGTGTTATTTTCATCTGCAGGCCAATTTGTTTTACTTTAATAGTGCTTGGTTTCTTTTCATCCTTTTTAAATCACCCAATTTAAATTTATGAAAACTTCTCGACGTAAAGCGTGGGTCTGGGTGTCAGGAGTATCAGGATTCTAGTCCTCATTCCCACCCTGCTGCGCACATGAAGTGTGTGACCTTGAGCAGAGCACACGCCCTCTGCTGCTGAGTCCCTCATCAATAAAACAAGGCCATCGGATGGGTGGATCACTAAGGTCTTTCCAGCATATTCTCCATCTGTGCCTGTTTAAACAAGAAATAATTTAAGATTTGACTGACAACCTAGGTCAACATTATGTACTACGGACATGAAAAACATTTAAAAGCCTCTCCTGTGAATTGGATATCTCAAGTAGAGCTCCCCGGACACAGATTCTGAGTCAAGCACTCATGCAAAAGTGATTTGTTAGAAAAACTAGTAGGCAAGGGAGGAAGGATGGATGGAAGTCAAGCAAGAGTGTAGAACTAAGCAAAGTGCCACAGGGTATAGTGACTTTGGCTCAATTCCACACAGGAGCATTGCAGGCAGAGGAGATGGTGGTCTTAATCAGGGTCAAGGGAGATGGAGTATTCATACTCTATCACCCAAAACTCATCAGATCTTGGTTAAAGGCTTGGACCCCAGAGGGTTATAAATCCCAGGCACTCAGGTCCTAAACATCTCTACTAGCCTTGAGGGCAACCTTCACAAAGAGATACAGAAGCTGACTCTGGGAGTAAAGGCACTCAGTGAACTGAAATGCACTGGAAGAGTAAAGGAATCCAAAAGGACCTGAGCGGAGGACGCAAAGGTCACCAGAGTCAGCCTCCACCTCCACGCATTCCAAAAGGCAAGCAATGAAAGCACGTTATGTCCTTTTCCCCCAAAACATTGCACTTATTACACATTCAGTAAAAGTATCCGAGCACCTGTAGACGTCTGACAGATTATACAGGGGTGAACAAAAAAGATAGGGCCTCCAGATTTCGACCTTATAGTAAAATGGAGGAAACAGAATATAACTATAAATTATGATAATTCTATGAGGCACCATAACAGAGTGCAGTGTGAGAATGACAGGAGTGCTTCATTATAAAGTAAGAAATCAAGGAAGGCTTATATGAGAAAGTGACATTCAAGCTGAGACCTAAAAGATGGCCTCAAACAGGCAGATAAAGAATGGAGGGGTTAGAGGAGGAGACTATTCAGACAGAAAAGACCGTGTGCAAAGACTCTGAAGCTGGAAGGAGTTTGACATAGTCAAAGACCTGAAATAAGGCCAGCGTGGCTGGAGAGTTGTGAGCAAGGTGAAGAAGAATGAGTTTCAAGAGGTGGATGAGACTAAGGGCAAAATTCAAAAGTGTTATACCATGCAAAAGTGTTTACATTTTATTCTCAGTGTAATGAGAAACCATGTTAAGTAGGGGATAGACGTGATCAAATAGGAAACCATTGTAAACAGGAGATAGACATTTCAAAAATAACACTCTGAGTGCCGATCAAAAAAGGAACAAGAATAGGAATGAAAAAATGTGTTAGGAGGCTATTATAGTATTAGGTCCCATGAAAGAAGATGGTAAGTTGAACTAGAATGTTATTACTAAATATGGAAAGAATTATTTTTTCTCATGAACCCAAATCTAAATCTCAAGAACTCCTCGTCAAGCCAACCATAAGAACAGAAAACCAAATTGATGAGACTATGTGGTCATTAATTTGACCACAGAAGTGACTGTGACTTTTCATATTCAAGACATAATCTTAGCCTTTTTATGGTTGGAGCTACAGGAAAGAGGAAGCAAAAATAAGAGTTGGCCATGGCTATCCCAGGAGAAAAGCCCTGGGCCAATTCACACTTAATCCTATAGAGGCAAGAAGAAAAGAGAGCAATACCTAAGAGAGAAGAAAATGGTGTAGTCTCTTCCCCAGGCAGAAAAAAACCGATGGATTATTTTATTAATATAGTTAAATTAAATTTAAAAGGAGGAGAAGGTAGAAGAAAGTGCCACCCTCATGGTATATCTTTTAACATGAGTTCCTACCAGGAAATCAAATCAGATTATCAACCTCCTCTCCTTTATATCATATTTGTGTGTGTATGCATGTGGGAGGGTGAGGGATGGTGGTAGAAAAAGGGTACATGTAGTTGAAGAATTTTGAGTGAATTTTATCCTCTAGACTGGACAAATATATAATAAAGATAATCATGGGATTCCATTATCGAAAGACAAAGAATGGACCCCTTACCTATACTGGGAAGATCAAGGCACACTTAATAGAAATAGAAGAATCGTGTACTAAATCCTGGAAGTGAGGAAGAACATGACTTCTTGGAGGAAGTTAAAGTAGATTAATATGACTGAAATACAGGATTTGAAAGAGGCATACACAAGAGATGGGAAATAAGAATGACTTAGGCACAAGAAGCCCTATATGACATGCTAAGGAGGTTGGCATAGACTTGATAGTTCGGTGATCCAAAGAAGAATGTTTAGCACTAGAACAGCATGGCTATATTTGCATATTAGAAAAATCATGCTGGCAGGAATGTAGAAACTGGATTTAAAGGGAAAACACTTAGGAGTCTATTCTAGTCATCTAGGTAAGAGAAGACATATCCTAAAAGAAAGCAGTAGCAGTGAATATGGAGGAAAGAGGATGGAAACTAAAGACTTGTAAGCAAGTGAAATCAATGCTACTCGATGACTGACTATCACCGCAAGTGAGGGGGAGAAGTAGACAGAAATCAAGGGGTGAAAACCAAGGCTCTGTCTCAAACAACTGAGAGGGGGGTGATGATTTTTCTTTGAGATAAAGAAAATAAGAATAAGAAAATAAATAAAATAAAATTTGAGAATAAGAAAATCTGGGAAGGACATGACAACGGATTTGTTTTGAAAAAGATCTATGGGATATCCAGATGAAGAAGAAAACCAGCAAATTATTGGACATATAGGTTTGGAAATCAAAACAGAGACCTTTGCAGTATATACTGAGATTTGCATGTAATAGTTTAAGCCAATAGATTAATTTAGATCACTCAGGAAATGCTTGAGAAGTATTAAAAACTGAACCACAGGGAATCTCAAAGTGTAATATGAATAGAGGAAAAATAGTTTATTTACAAACCAAGAAGAATCTTCTATGAAGTAGGAGGAGAACTAGGAAAGACAAGCATTAGGCAATCAACAAAAGAAAGAGGATCGAGGAGGGAATGGTCAGTCAGTCCACATGCTCCAAAGATGTCAAGTCAACAAGGACTGAGGACTAACCACTTGTTGGCTAGCAGTTTGGTAGAGAGCAGTATGGAAAAAACTCAGACTTCAGGAGGAAGAGGGGTGAATAGGAAGTGCAGAAGTGGAAGACACAAGGGAAAATAATATGTTAAACTAAAAACTTGGCTCTGAAGTAAAGAAGAGAGAGAGGATGGTAGCTAGACTCAGTTTTTTGCTTGTAGGTTTTACGTCTGTGTTGGTCACCTATGTAGCCTAAAATACTGGTAAATGGCAGACAAAAACTGCAGGTATTCTGCCATGTGTGTCCAATAAATAAAATAGTTGAATGGCTGTTTGGAAGGATTTAAATTTCATTTCGACTCATGTTTTTTGTTTTTATTTGCTAAATTGGAAGAAACTTGAGCATATGTTCATTCTGAAGGGAAAGAGGGAAAGGATAAAGACAACAGCAAAATCAAGAACTGTTAGAATGAGACGCTGGAGGAGTCTGGCGGGAAGTAATCCAAAGCACAGGGAAAGGATTTACCTTGACCAGAGGTGGAATCTTTCTTTCCTTCAATAGCAGAGAGGCAGGAAAATGGTACAGGTTTCTGAGAAGCCATCTTTTGAAAGAATGTGAAGGTTTTACCCGTTTGATCATATTTATTAAGTGCATACTGATTGCCAGCCACAGTGCAAGGTGTTAGGAATACAATGGTGAGCAAAACCAGACATGGCTTCTGTTCTCAAGTTGCTCAGCGTTTGCAGAAGGTGAGACAACTGTTAATCAAATAACCACATATATATTATCATACAATAGTAATGAACAGTAACAAGGAGAAAAGTATGTTTTTCCAAAAGAATGCATAAAATACCTAGTCTTCACTGAGATCAGGGAAGACTTCCCAGAGGAAGATATGATTGAGCTAATAATTGAAGAGTAAATAGAGTTAACTAGGAAGGCATGATAGGAAGGATATACCAGGCAGGGTAGTAGCCTTTGGGACAGTATGGTGCTTTAAAAATGCTGAGAGTTTTTGAACTTTGAATTTGTACATCTTACAAACTCACTTAAGCAGGTGAGTAGGTGTATACCCAGCCTATGGCAGCACAACTGGTCATCCTGAAATTCCATCTTTACCCCTGTGCCTCCATCTCCCATGTTGCTCAAGGGAATTTAGGCATGGAGAGAGGAACAGGATGAGTTTTAATGGGAAATTAACTAGAGGACTCCCAGGGATTAATTTCTAATGACACACCATTTCGGAGGGATGAACTATTGTACATATTAGTCATACAAATCCTGTACATATTAAATTTGAGGGTTGTTTTCAGTTACAGCTACCAAGCCACAAGCTACTTAAGCTGCATTTGTGGCAGAGTATATAAAGTACATGGATTTAAAAAATTTTTTTAAATCATATATTAATGCAAATTAATATACTGTTTCACAACAAATTCTGTTTTCCGTGGATTTCTCATCGACAAAAACAGACACCACTAAACATCAAGTGATAAAGCCACTAGAGATTTGAGGGACTGTTTTAATCAGGTGTCCTTTTTCGACAAATATTTTCATGGGCCTCCATTCCTGACATAAATTCCGAAATTTGCATTAGCAAGTGTGTCTTTATTATTCACCTATGTGATTCTGATCAATGAAGATATGTATTCTGAAGCAGAAATTCAAATCCTGGATCTGGCCCATGAAGTAGCTAATCAGGGGAATTATACTATACTCTGCCAATAGTTGATTTATTGTAGCCATTGAAAAGGAGGAAAGCATATTGCTAATAAACTGCAATTAACCACATATTTTAGGCCAAGTGAAGACTATTACTCACTCCGAGAGTTTTTGAACTTTGAATTATCTACTTCTTACTCACTCACTTTGGCAGGTTATTATTTTCAGAAAACATTTATCATAATGTTCATATACATGAACACTTTTCCTTCTCTTTGTCATAGGAAGTTGAAGTCAATCCAACTTATATTGATCTAAATAATTGTTTTTTCACTCATTTTTGAGCCCAAATGTGATTCCAAATCAGGCTGTTTGGGGAAGACAACATGATTCTGGAGGCATTTTCTAATGGGGAGGAGTTAACAAGATCCAAACTTGTAGTATTGGATTTAGGGAGCCAGGCCTAAATCTGAGCTAGAAATATCCTAAGTCTGCAGCAATGAACTTTCCCAAAGGGAGTTCTTTGGAGCTGATATTTGTGCCATATTCATTTTTTTCAAAATATTTTTAATATTATAAACTTTAATGAAACTGAATATATAACAATACACTTTCAAAACAGAGATATATACTTTACTGCAATCTCAATATGAGCTAAAACTTAGGTGAGGCTGCCAAATAAGTCATCATAGTCTTAAAGAAAGCTGGTTAAAAGAAATAACAATAGAAAATTAGAGTTGTCTTAAAATGGAATAATCATCCTTGAAAAGTTGTGAGTTTTCTGTCACTGAAAGCATTCGTGTGAAGGCAAGATACCCACTAATCAGAAATGCTGTAGAGGGTATCATGCACTGTTTAAAGAATTGTATGCCCTCTAAGCTTACTTTCAATATTCAGCAGCTATAATCCTAGGAGAGTGATAGATGAAAAATATTTTCTAACAGAGTTATCTAAAATCATCTATATTTTTAAACAAGATGGCACATTATTCAGGGTTCTTGGCCACAAGCACCAGCTAAACTTCTAGCTAACAGAAGAAACTAGTTATTGGTAGTTCTTAGATTGGAATCTGGAGAAACAAGCTTGGGAAAATGGGTAGGAACCAAGGAAGTCTAGGCAATGACAACCACAACCAACTTTAGACCAAAGGTCTAGTCTGAGGAGAATGTTGTTTTTGGTACCGTGGCCACCTATCCTGCTGAGCCCAGCTGTCATGGAACGCTCAAAACCAAGGTCATATGCCAATCCTGCTGCTGCACATCTCACAGGATTCTGTTAAGCACTTGCAAATAAATTCTGTCCCTTTTTCTTTGCATCACTCTTTCCAGAGATTAATCTTTGGCTGGAGCATCAGTCTGACAAAGCCAGAATCAGGGACTTAGACACTAGCTACTAAGGGGTGGAGAGAGAAAGAATTTGTACCTCTTCAGCTAAATAGTTAAGATAAGGCATTCTTCCACAATGGGAAGGGAGTTTGGCTTCTGATCAGTCAAAATAAAGGTTAATAGCTACATCAATGCTTTTAATGAATGTTTTAATATTCAAGATTTCGTGTCTTTATAATGTTAATGAGTCTGATCTATGGGGTGTGGTGGGGGGGACGATAAAGGATTTTGTGACTTTCATGAATTTTGTTTTACTTGCAAACTTTCTTATTCCCTATCTCCTGGAAGTATTTCCTAGAGCACTACTCTAGTTTCTCAGTAGAATACACTAGGTAAAAACCATTCATCATGGCCTACTCTATACTTTTTATTTTCTCTGAATAAAACAAAGTAATCAATTTTAAGGAAATAGATGCCTCTTTCCAACTCATGGTTTCCAATTATAGGTTTCCTGGGAAATGCTAGGATTGCTCATGGCCCATTGTTAATGATCTGAGGCTGCCTATTCTGCTAAATGTTAACTGTGGTATAGAAATATGATGGTGTCTGCATTTGAGTTCACTAATGAAAATAATTACACCCACTCTGCACATTTCACATGCCTTCACTTAAATAGGATCAAGTATCATTTAATATGAACCCTTTATATAAAGCTACATTCTCAAGAGGCTCCCTCCAAACTGGATGAGCTGAGAGTTTCTTGCAGAAAGAGCATTTGTATAGTTGTGAAGGTCTCTTTTATAATGCTGGCATAATATTACCGCTACAGGTCTCCTCCCCCTCCTGTGATCCCAGCGTGACACTGAAACAACAGAGATCAGTATGTTTGCCTTATTTTGGAGAGTATTATTGAAAAAGTAATTAATAAAATTTAGGCCAAATTCAGTTAACTCATCCCCATTCAACAATACCCATGCGCCGAATCCAATCACTAGAATAGCCTTTATCCCACAAGAGGAGCAGGACATTATTAGCAAAGATTAGAAGAGCAACTTTCACCCATAAATTAGAGGTTTTTATCTTTGGGGCTTTCACCCAGTGATATTTTCTTCTCCTACCATCTTGTGATAGAAAGCACACGCTAAGGAGCACTGGAAGCTTCCTGGCACTCCCTTCATCCTAGTACTGAGGTTATTACTTTGATTTATATTGTATTTTCTTCATCAACCAGCATCCATCATTCCACAGATTGGACAAAAATCAAATAAGGTAAACACTACATATCAAATAGAGGAAACGTAAAGAACTCTTGCTCTTACTTGCCAATTTCACCATGTTCACAAAAGGAGGCTTAAACATATTCAAGAACAGAAAGGAATGCCAGATATCACTAGATGATATACCATTCATGATTGTTTTAAATGTAAGAGATTCAAAATTTGAAAAGCACTGTATAAGAGGACAATGAAAAGAGAAACGTGGCCAAAATGGGTGGCCTCCACTGTAAAATTAGAAAAGTCTAACTAGTATTGGCTTTTAAACATTAAGAGAGACTATGTGATCAATGTAAGCTGCCGTCTTCAATAAATAGCATACGGCTTAAGCAGCTCACACTTCAAAGAACATCTGAAAATTTCTATTTTATGTGTGTGTTGGTCCAGGTCTTCTGAGAAGGAGATGTCAAGATGACGACAAGGAGATGCCAAGATGTTCAAGGATTTTATGTGGGGAAATGCCTGTGCGAGAGAAAATGGGGCAGGAGCTGGAAAGGCTGGGTAAGCCATGAGACAACAATGTAAGTCTGACCAGCAAAAACAGAGGTGGTAAAGTTGGGTGGAAGCACCTTAGAATGCTTTACCATCTAAGGAGGGGTCAAGCAGGGCTCTTGGGGAGTTCTGGAGCCAAAGTCATTGTGTCCCAGGAATGTCTTGCCTTATCTTCCCTGCCATGTTCAGTCACTGTGGGAGCAGCCATAGGAATAGTCAAGGATTTAAGAGGACAGAAGCTGGGACTGTCTTTCAAATATTCCTTCCAAAGTTTTGCCCATAGAATAAGAAGAATTTTCTGTGTCATTAAAATGGATCAAATGCAAAAAGCTTCTTAGAACACTCCTTACTTAATTTAGTCTTGGTGTAGAGGCTGGCAAGAAACCTGGATAGTTGCTAAGTCAATCTCCCTCTATTACTGCCCTATCTCTGTAATTGGATGCATCTCAAGACATTTTGAGTCACGTATATTTTAGCTTTCCCTTTCTTTCACCTACTTACTCCTCAACTGTCTACAATACTTCTAACTTTCTATTGAAACCGTTCATTTGAAAGTCTTCATCAACAATCTCATTACCAAATGCAATGTTATTTTTTTTAAATATGAATACATTCTAGCGGACTTTTCCTTGAAGCAGTTGAATCTTGCAGTCTCCTTGAAATATTCCTCCCTTGACTTCTATGACTCAGGGTTGTCTTAATCCTCTAGGTCTCTAATTATGCCTTCTAGGCCTTTTTCATTAGATCCTTTCATGTCTCCCAACCTTAAATCTAGACATACACCAAGTTGTTGTCTTTAGACTGCTTATCTCTAAATACCCTTTCTCTTAGAGTTGTTATTTCCCACATTTTCAACTCTTAAACATATCTGTCTATATCTGAACTATTTTTGCAGCACCTAACATATCTTTCCAAATATTTTCTGGACATTTCCCATGGAGGCTTTCAAAGGCACCTTAAATGGAACATGTCCAAAATTCAATAACTTCTATTCTATTTTCTTATTTTAGGTAATGGCACCACCCATAAGCTATATTTTAACACATTTTTAATCATTTTGACTTTTCCATTTTATATCCTTTCTGATGCTAAATGAAATAATCCAGATTTACCCTAAATGCTAGTCAACAGATAAAGCAATATTTTTACTTTTCATATTTTAAAAGTTTATATTTTGCCGATTATAAAATGAATACATTGTTTAAGTAAATTAACTATATACAAAATAGAAAATTTAAAAAAGTACAAATTCAACATATGCTATTAGATTGTTCCCAATCTTTCAATACTTTAAATTATGCTCAGTGAACATGATTATATGTAAATGTTTACATATCTACATAGATATATTTTATTCAGTAAAAGCCTAGAAAAGGAATCAAGGAATCACATTGAATAAACAATTTTGCTAAAAGGTTCTGTTAAAAGGATAAAACTAGTACCTTCCAGAAATAATGTATACGAATGTTCATTTTTCAATATAATTGTGCAATAAATATCCTTTTATATAAATCTTTGTATAAATTTATGTTTATTTCTATTTGGTAAATTCCTATGAGTGAATTAATAAACTGGGATTTTGTTTTCAAATACTTAGAAAATTCACATCATCAGGGACATGCAAATCAAAACCACAATAAGATATTACCATACACCTCTTAGAATGGCTATTATCAAAAACACAAGAAATAATACGCATTAGTGAGGATGTAGAGAAAAAGGAACTCTTTTGCACTGTTGGTGGGGATGTAAATTGGTACAGCCACTATGGAAATCAGTATGGAGGTCCCTCAAATAATTAAAAATAGAACTACCATATGATCCAGCAATTCTACTTCTTGGTATCTATCCAAAGAAAAGAAAACACTAAGTCAAAGAGATATCTGCACCCCCATGTTCACTGCAGCATTATTTACAACAGACAATACAATGAAACAACCTCAGTGTCCATTGACAGATAAATGGATAAAGAAAATGTGGGGTGTGTGTGTGTGTGTGTGTGTGTATAGTGGAATATATATATATATAGTGGAAAAAATACATATAGTGTCTATATATAGTGGAATATTATTCAGCCATAAAAAGAGTATCTTGCCATTTGCAACAACGTAGATGGACCTTGAGGGCTTTATGTTAAATGAAATACACAGAGAAAGACAAATACTGTATAATCTCACTTACATGTGGAATGAAAAAAAAAAAAAAACAAACTCCTAGATACAGAGAACAGACTGGTGGTTGCCAGAGGTAGCAGGTGGAAGGTAGGGGAATTGGGTGAAGGTGGTCAAAATGTACAAACTTCTAGTTATAAGATAAGTAAGTCCTGAGGATGTAATGTACACATGGTGACTATAGTTAACAATACTGTATTGTATATTTGAAAGTTGCCAAAACAGTAGACCTTAAAATTTCTTATCACAAGAAAAATAATTTGTAACAATGTGTGGTAATGGACGTTAACTAAACTTATTGTGGCAATCCATTCACAGCATATACATATATCAAACCATTGTGTTGTACATCTAAAGGAATACAATGTGATATGTCAATAATATCTTAGTTTTTTAAAAAACAAAAATTCATAAAGTTTTTAAGAGAGCTGTATTGGCAAAAGCACGGCCATTCTGCATAAAAAGGATGTATGACTGAGAAAGAAAAAGACTCTGGACCTCCCACTTTCTACAGCCTGAGAAGCCTACTCAGCTAACAGCACCATTTCTTCAAAAGTGGCCAGGATGGATGGAAAAGAAAGGACACCTCAGAGGGAGAAGTCGAAAGTCACAAAGAACAATAGACAGAGGATCCATTTCCATTTCTTGGGAGCAGAACTGGGCCCAAAGTAATGAACATTCCCCCAAACCAGAGGGGAACCTGGAATCTTTGTTCAACGAAATTTCAAAATTTCTATAGAACAGGGACTACACTGTGTTTCTCCTTATTATTTTCTTCTTAGTAAATTTTTATCCTGTTTCTTCATTGTACATTGGGTGTTTCAGGGGCACATAATTTGTCTTTTTGGTTATAGGTCTCTGGACCAAGAGGGGCCACATTCAGACCAAAAGAGATCACAAAATCACAGACCCTGAATTTCCTGCTGTGAATGGATGTGAATTTTGATAGTCATGGGAATGGGAGAGCATATTTTATCCATGAGAGGGATATGAATAGAGAGAATGTTTGGGATAGATGGGTCTATTTCAGATCTTATGCAAGCATTGAGTCATGGGTTTGTTGCCCATCACAATCTCCACATTAGTCAAAGAAGAGGTAGATGAAGAAACAGGCATTAGGCGTTACATTATCAGGATCTAATTCATCAGGATCACCTCAAACAGATCATCTCCTTGGCATTGACCTGGTCTCTTTTTTTCAATCGGTCTCTTTTCAAATGCCTCAACTGTGAAGATCCTCCTTAGATAGTTCAGCTGGATGGTATTTAGCAAATCTTTCAGTGTAGACAATAATAACCTCCAGCTCAAGATGCCAAACCAGTTCTATCAGTTCTCTCCTCCTAAAACCTCTGTCTAGTTTGCAACCTATTACTACTGTAATTATTTAATGAATGAGACATTTTTATATTGATTGACTCTTGAATAATCATTAATTAAAATCAATATCAATTTACATTTGTTTGGGTTGTATCCTTTCCTACTTTTCTCTATAACACACATAAAACATCATCATTGCCTGTGTTTGTTTTGATCTTAACAACCTAGTAGACAGTATATATAACATAAAATAGCAGAAAGGTAAACCCGATGAGAGCAACAGCATTTATTTTCCACACTCCATTAATATCTTAGTAATAATGCACACACTATTAGAATTTGAACCCAAGTTAACTAACAAAAATATTCCAGAGTTACACTACTGTCTGTTGTGCAGATTGATAACAATCTGCAAATAAACACACACAAACCAAAGACAAATCACAAAAAATTTAAGTAGACATGTACAAGCAAATTGGACTATAAAAGTAGCATATCTCTTTGCTTAAATGTCTTCTACAAATCCGAGAGAGATGGGCTTGGACCTAATATAATTGTTTTTGCCATTTCCTTACAATTTAATGCGTGAGAAACTGGAATTACATATGACTCTACTACCTCAGCTAAACAAATTCATTTATTAAGCTATTAGAATCTATAGATGACAGGAACTGAAAAGCATTTGGCAATGTTAGTTTTATATTTGGCCAAGTAATTATTTTCTGGTTACCATTTTCAAATGGTACTGGTGACGTTAAGATTGAAAATGTTGACACAATTTAAACTTTGAAATGGATGACCCAGAAATGGTCTCTTGTCACCTCGTCTTTTTGGTTTGTTTTTGTTTTGTTATTGCTGTTTCCTCTATGCTTCAGCAGTGCTATGAGCTAAACTGTGTCCTTTCACAAATTCATAAGCCCTAATCTCCAGCACGTCAGAATGCAACTGTATTTAAAAACAGGGTCTTTAAAGAGGTAATTGAGTTAAAATTAGGTTATATAGGTGGGCCCTAATCAAATATGAGTGGTGTCCTTATAAGAAAAGGAGATTAGAACACAGATACACACAAAGGAAAGACCACGTGAACACACAGAAGATGGTCATATACAAGCCAAAGAGAGATGCCTCAGAAGAAATCAACCCTGCTGACACCTTGACCTTGGACTTCTAACTTCTAGAATTATGAAAAAATAAACGTCTGTTGTTGAAGCCACCCAGTCTGTAGTACTTTTTTACGGCAGCTCTAGAAAACTAATATAAGCACCTTCAAAATATCTTTCCATGATAGTTCTTGAAAATCTTAAAATAAATTTCTGGTGTTCAGGGAAGTAGACTTGGTTCATATTTAGATATCTGAGTAGCACAAGGCATATAATACTTTTGTTTTGAGAAAAACTACCTTAAAACATATCATTGACAAGGACTAAAGGGATAGGGCAGAAACTCCTGGTTCCTTATTCAACAGCCTTTCTTTCTTTCTTCTTTACTTATAGAGTACCAGTTGTTTTCAGAGCAGTAGTGTGATTCTATTATAGCTAGGAATGGACATGCAATCCAGTTTTGACAAATGAGATTAAAGAGTATATCAACTATGTGATTTTACAGGAAGTCTATTTTTTCCTAGTATAAAGAGAATAATAGGCTCAGCTGGCAGACATATATTGTTCTCTACTCTTCCCTCTTTCTTCTTGCCTTGAATATGAACATAATGCCTAGAGGCAGAGAAGCCATTTCGAAACCATGAAAAAATAAATACCATATGAAAAAGATAATATGCAGGAATTTTAAAGGATCTTGGGCCTTCCTTGAGCAGCTATACCAATCCTGAACTAATTGCCTCCAGATTTCTCATAATGTGAGAAAAATGAACCCCTATTTGGTTGTGCTATTGTAATTAGGTTTCTGTTACATGTAGTCAAACATAATTCAAACCGATACAAAGGGTTTGACTAGACAAGACCACTGTAATGGATCTTAAAGCACAAGTTCTGATTAGCTATGTTGGCTAAAGCATTAAGCTACTGGTATTTAGTACTGAATTGAATCTCCAAAAAAAAATCATTAGCTTTATGCTGATAAATGCTATAAAACACAGCAACTATGTCTGTAATTCTTTTTAACTCTTTATTACTGTTTGTAATTCTTTTTAATTCTTTCTTACTGTTGTTCACAAGGGAACTAAATGTAACATGTATGTTCAATGAATATCTACAAATGGGTAAATGTGAAAGTGTATTGTATGGACAGAGCATGGCAACAGCATCCTCATTAAAGGAAAATCATGACAGCACATATTCTGGTGCCAAACTCATTTTATTCAGAATTACATAGACAATGGAATTTAGAAAATATAAGCAAATACAATACAACCTAATTGAGATATCACATTTTTATATTTTCAAATAATTTATATTCATTTGTTAATGTAAAATGTGATTTCCCACAAATTACAGTAAATTTCCATTAGCTCTCATTCAACACTGCTGAATATTGAATATATGTGTGTGTTTATGTAAAAAAATAAACCCTATGTAGCTCCATGTATGTATAATATCCTTACACTTAATGGGAGAGAGGAATGCATTGGAGTTGGAGGGAAAGGAACAGAAAAATATACCTCTCTGAATATAGCACATTTGATATACTTTAATCTACATAAATATTTTATATAATTATACAAAACTAAAATGTAAGGAGACGTTTACTAAATATCTCAAGCAAAATACCTCATATACACCCAACTTTATACTGACTTGGTAATATAACCACACAGAGAGGAAAATTCAAGGTGACTATGACACATAGTACTTTAACTGAATATCCCTACTGTGATATTTCTGAAGGACAAAAATAAAGGAAAATTAAAATCTGAAATTGCTTTCAGTAATTATAATATTGGTGACAATGAATGTTGATGTTATTATACTGAACTGTTGTGTGTGTATTGTGAATAAAACAGATGAATAATTACTTTAGTAATATTGAAATACACATGAGATAAAGAGATAAGATTAAAGAGATTAAGTAAAAACCCTACAGTCTTAAGTTTGAATTATATGAATTATTTTTTGTTATTAATATATTAAATAATTATATGAGTATACGCTTATGATGTATTTTATATTTATAAAACGAACATATAGTTCTTATCTCTGAGAACTAAAAAAGTTCTAAAAACAAAAACTAACCCAAAGGCAACAAAAAATCCTAGTGCTAAAATCATAGTTTCTAAATATTATATCCCGCTACAGGGAACAAGGGCCTTTTGTACAGTCCAGGTCTAGCTGGAATTAGAAATTTGTAAGATGAACCTGAAGAATTTTTTCATACTAGACAGTAAGGAAACTAACAAGGATTATTAGCTTCATGTCAAATGGACCCAAGAGACCACTTGAACTTCAAGTAGATAAAGGCAACATAATTTAAGTATGAGTAAAAACAATAACTGCAATATTTTGAAACACATCAAATACATTTAAATACCATCCATTCATTAAAAAAGAATGTAGTCACTCTCTTTGGAAGCTTCTAAGGAAACAAATTATTTTTTAAAAACATGTAAATAAAGGGACTATATCAAGCATACATCCTATCTTTCCTATATAACCTGTACTTTTTAATAACCAACAATTTATGAGGGATGAATTCTCCTTATGGCATTATTCCATCTAATAAATGAAGAAAAAATTACAGAAGAAGAAAGTCACCATTTTGCAACTGCAAATGAAATAATGAAATATTGGATGCAGGCAATAAAAATTTAAAAACTACTAACATTAATGGCAGCCATGAGGTATACTGCCAGATCTGCCATCAAAAATGTTCTTGCCTTTCAGCTGCAAGGAAGAAGAATTGCCAGAAAGAGAGAAAATAGAGAGAGAATGAATTTGTAGGTTAAAAGTGATCTAAAAGACAAACAAGTCAATATTAATATGTGGATTTTATTTGGATCCTGATTTAAACAAACAAAAATTATTAGACAGTCAAGGAAATTTTCATACTAATTAGAAATTTGATGATATTGAAGAATGGTTGTTAAATGTTTGTCGTAACGATGGTTTTGTGGTTATGCTTTGAAAAACGACTCCTTATTTTACAAAGATACATATAGAGGTGTTTATGGATAAAATAATATTTTGCTGTTGTTAGTGCTGTCAGGTCAATTTCAACTCCTAGTGACCCTGTGTACAGCAGAGTGAAATCCTGCTCAGTCTTTCCTCTCACCTTCTGGTGCTATATCAGACAATGCTGCACTGCTTGTGAAAACCTTCACAAGGTTTTCATGGCCAAAATGATATTATTTCTTGAAAATAATTTGAGACTAAAATTAGGCATGGTTTGAAAATGGAGAGAGTATAGATGAAACAAGATGGGCCATAAGTTTTTAATTGTTGAAGTTATTTAATTATATTATTCTGTTTTAAAATGTTTGGAAATTTCATAACAAAAAGCTTTTTATTAGTCTATAATTCAGTTTTCTGAAATGTAGAGTACCTATTGGTTGCAAGGCACAGGTTCAGAAACTAAGAATGTGCAAAGATGAATAAGATAAACTCCATGATGTCCACAATCCTTATAATCCAAGACAGATTATTTTTAATTATTATAGCAAAGAGCTAAGGGAACACAGAGGAGGAAATAACTAATTCTTTTTGGAGATCATATCTAGTAATAACAAAGAAGTTGACATTTAAGCTGAGCCAGGAAGAATTTCAAACAGAAGTTACAGCATGCATGAAGAAAGAATACAAAACATTCTGGGAATGGAGACGAGTCCTGTGACTAGACAATATAGTACACTGAGCTAGTTTAGAGTGAGCAGTGGTGAGAGATACCTCTAAACAGGTGTGTAGAATCTCATTGTATAAAGGCTTGAATGCCACATTAGGTCATCTTTACTTTGTCATTATCTTGTTATTTCAGGTATGAAGACCTCTTGGCAGTGAAGAAGGATGAAATATATTCTATTTGATTTATAACTCTTCAACATTTAGATATATAGTATCTATATGGGCCTCTATACATATTGTTCCAGGCCTGGGAATGTTAAGGGCAGATTCAATTGCATAATGGATTTAACTAGTTCTAATGTCCTACTGAAAAATAATTTTTGATTACTAAAATTAATGCTGTAATGATTATTATAAATACATATTTTCATACATGGTTTATATTTCATTTAGGATAAATTTCTAAAAATGGGATTGTAATGTAAAAGGGAATACACATAGCAAAGTTGATAGATATTGTAAATTAGATACTACAGCATTGCCTTGCAAAAAAGTGTGCCATTCTCTTCCCGAACCAATGGGTATGAGATTACCCATATTTTCACACCCTTACCAATGCTGGATATTTCTATTTCAGTTTTTCCAATTTATAGATCAAAAAACACTATTTTAATGTTTTAATTAGTATTTTTAAATTATGAGTGATACTGTACATCTTCTTAAGTTTATAATTGATTTATATATTTTTTTCTATCAGAGTCCTCTTTAAAATTTTTGCCCCTCCCTTTATTTTAGATTGTTGGTTCTTTTCTTGTTAATTTATCTGAGCTCTCTCCATACTTTAAGAAAATTAACCCTTTTCCATCATACTTTTTTTATACTTTTTTTTTTGGTGAGGAAGATTCGCCATAAGCTAACATCCATTGCCAATCTTCCTCTTTTGCTGAGGATGATTGGCCCTGAGCTAACAACTGTGCCCATCTTCCTCTATTTTGTATATGGGACACTGCCACAGCAGGGCTTGATGAGTGGTGCATAGGTCCACACCCAGGATCTGAACCTGCAACCCCTGGGCCACCGAAGCCAAGAGCGCAAACTTAACCACTATGCCACCAGGCTGGCCCCTCATATATATATTTTTTTAATTTTTTTAAATTTTATTTATTTATTTTTTCCCACAAAGCCCCAGTGGATAGTTGTATGTCATAGCTGCACATCCTTCTAGTTGCTGTATGTGGGATGCGGCCCCAGCATGGCCGGAGAAGCGGTACGTCGGTGTGCACCTGGGATCCGAACCCGGGCCGCCAGTAGCGGAGCGCGCGTACTTAACCGCTAAGCCACAGGGCCAGCCCTCCTCATATGTTTTGCAATAATCTTTCCAAGTACATTGTTTCTCTTTTTTCAATATATATTACTGTTTATCCCACAGAAAATGTTCACAAATTTTATGTAGTAATAATTACCAGTTATTTTATGAATTCTGTTTTTTGTTATGTAAATCATGTTAAGGAAGTATCTATTTCTAAAGTGATAGGATCTGCTAAAGTAAAGATGGAATTTATAAAAATAAATATAACACATAGGGAAATGCATACACACATTCATACTGGATTTCTGAAATACATTTATGGTTAGAAAAAAATGTTTTCCAGAGAAAGGAGATAATCATGTAGACACAAATCCTGGGACGACTCTAAGTTCAGTGCTGAAACTGTACCAATAAGCAAGATATGGAGAAAAGTTTTACATGGTTGGTTAATAGACATGAAGTAAAGAAGAACAAATTATGTCTTCAAATAAGTGAGGTTTCAATCTAGAATTTGACCAAGTGGAATAAATTTCCACAAAGATTAAACAGCTCATGCACTGTGCAGGGCAACCAGATGTTGTAGTGAAAAAATTGCAGTGACATTAATAGTGAACAAGAATAGTTTAAACAGCACACACTCCAGGTAGCTGAACATTAAAAACAGAGTTGAAGGAGGAGTTTTGAGGATTTTGAGAGAGATAGGCAAGATTAAATTCAGAATATGGTCTTGGTTTGTAAATAAGAAATAATATAGTTAGTCTGCATGCTGGGCCACTTCTTAGGGAGCACAAAACTTCTGCATTTATGTGCCCCAAGATTCGTTGTCAGCATATTTTTTTGAATTTTCCATGTATTCATTCACCAGAACTTTGTAGAATGCCTAGTATGTACCAGGGACTGTTATTTAATTGGTGAAGTTTCAGGAGTAAGTAAGACAAATAAATACCTGTTTTCATAGAACTTACATTCTAATTGGATGAGACAGAAAATTACAATCAAATAAGTGAAAAAGGCTAGTTCAAGCTGTAATAAAAGTCTTGAAGACTGTAAATGGGGTAATATCAGAAAGCGCTTGTTGTGGCTGGAGTGATCAGGGGATCCCTCTCAGAAGAAGTGACGCTTGAATTGAAAATGCAATGTGTTATGGACTGAATGTTTATGTCCCCCCCAACTTCATATGAACTCTACCCCTCTATGTGATGGTATTGGGAGGTGAGGCCTTTAGGCAGTAATTAGGATTAGATGAGGTCATGAGGGTAGACTGTGATAAATGGGATTTGTGCCCTTATAAGGGTCATGAGAGAGCTTGCCTCTTCTCTCTGCTCTCCCCCTTGTGATGACACAAGAAGTCGGCATTCTGCAACTCAGAAGAGGGATCTCATCACAACCCGACTGTGTTGGCACCTTGATCAGACTTCCAGCCTCCAGAACTGTAAGGAAAAAGTTTTATTGTTTATAAGTTTATGGTAGTTTGTTGCAGCAGTCTGAACAGACTAAGACAGAATGATATATAGCTATGCAGAAAAGACTGGCATAGTGTCCCACGAGGAGAGAGCAAGTATAAAGGTCCTAAGGTAGTAAAAAGTTGGTATGCTCAAGGAAGAAAAAGAAGATCATCGTGGCTAGAGACTGTGGAGAAGACAGTAATAAGACAGATTATTCCAGATGAAGAAGAGAATTTTTTTAAAGCAGGGGAGTGACCTGATCTTATTTTTGTTTTCAGAAAATCACTGAACTTAGAATAATATCCAAAATCATTTAGGATTTCCTCCAAAGTTACCAAAACCCACTATGTAGTCTTGGTGTCTGGGTTCCTTCACTTAGCATGATGTTTGGACATTTATCCATGTGTAGCATTTATCAGTAGATATATATATGTATTTTTTTGAGTGAGGTGAGCACTTGACCACCACAGAGCACAGTGCCAGCCAGCTCCAGCATGAGACCAACTCCCATGGACCTAGGTGGCTCCTGGCAGGCTTCAGTGAACTTAGGCCTCTGGCCCAGCCCAGTGCCTACTGGCACCAGCAGCCCCAGGTGGCTACTGTGGCCCTAGGTGGTTTCTCTGGTACCAGGCTCCCGGGGGGCTCCCACAACCCAGGCTCCCAGCCCACCCAAGTGCTGGCAGCTCCTGCAGTCCTGGGCAACACTCATTGCACCAGGCTCCTAGCAGATTCCTGTGTACCCAGACTACCAGCACATCCCAGAACCAGCAAGCTCACGTGACTCCTTTGGCCCCATGCTCCCAATCAGCCCCTAGAACCCAGGCTTCTGACCAGGCCCAGCACCAGGCCAACTACTATGGACCCAGGCTTTCAACCCATCACAATGCCAGGCTGGTCCCCACAGACCTGGACTCCAGACCACCCCCCATAGATCCGGGTTCCCAGCCCGCTCTAGCACCAGGCTAGCCCCCATGGCCCCAACCTTGAGGCTGGTACCCCTGGACCCACCCCAGTGTCAGATAAGCTGCCACAGATACAACTGCCAGGCCAGCCCCTGTGGCCTCAGCTTCCAGGAAAGCTTCAGCAAAACCAAACTCCTGGTCTGTTCCAGTACCAGACCAGCTCCTACAGATTCAGATGCTGGGCCCACCCCAGTGGTCCCTGACATTTTGTTAGCCCCTGTGGGCCCAGGATCCAAGTCCTCCCACACAGTCCCAGCTCCCAGTCCCGTCACCATAGACTCAAGCACCAGGCCCATCACAGTGAACCCAGGCTCCAGGTCCACCTTCATGGACCCAAGCACCAGGCTGGTCCCTACGTACCCAAGCACTGGGCCTGCCCACCCAAGAACGCCAGCAGCAAGCCCGCCCATGAACACCACCAGATAGCTAACCCAGATCTGAGTAGGCTGATTGGCAAAGGACTTTACCCGCCAAAGCTAAGCTATAAAGACTGGAAGAAGTGCCTACTTCCTCAAATGCATAGACACCAAGGCAAGGCCACAAGGATCATGAATAATCATGGAAACATGACACCACCAAAGGAAACTAATAAAATTCCAATGACTGACCCTAAAGAAATGAAGACCACTGAATAATCTGACAAAGAATTCAGAATAATCCTCTTAAATTCAGTGAAATACAAAAAAAGCACATATAAAGAACTAAATAAAATTAGGAAAACAATGTGTGAACAAAATGAAAAGTTCAAGAAAGAAATAGAAATCTATTAAAAAAATAGAAATTCTAGACGTGAAGAATACAATGACTGTACTGAAGGTTTCAATAGAAAGCTTCAATATCAGACTTAACCAAGCAGAAGAATTACTGAACTCAAAGACAAGTCATTTGAAATCATCCAGTCAGAAGAGCAAAAAAAATAAAAAAAAGTGAAGAAAGCCTATGTGAATTATGGGATACCAGTAAAAGAAAAAACCTAGACATTATTGGAGTCCCAAAAGGAAGAGAGTGAGAAAGGAGAAGAAAGCTTATTTAAAGAAATAATGGCTGAGAATTTCCCAAATCTGAGAGGATATTTGGACATCCAAGTTCATGAAGCTAATAGATCAACCCAAAATGTAAACCCCAAATGATCTTCTCCAAGATACGTTATAACTATCGAAAATCAAAGACAAAGAAAGAACTTTAAAAGCAGCAAGAGAAAAATTTCCTCACATATAAGGGAACTCCCAAAATGTTGTCAGTGTATTTCTCAGCAGAAACCCTGCAGGCTAGAAGACAGTAGAATGGTATATTCAAAGTGTTGAAAGAAAAATATTGCCAACCAAGAATACTTTATCCAGCAAAATTGTCTTTCAAAAATGAAAGATAGATAAACACTTTCCCAAACAAACAAAAGCGGAAGTTCGTAACCACCAAATCTGCCTTACAAGAAATGCTGAAAGGAATTTTTCAAGTTGAAATGTAAGAACACTAATGAGTAAAATGAAAACATGAAAATATAAAACACACTGGTAAAGATAAGTATATAGTCAAACTCAAAATACTTTAATACTGTAATATGATGGCTTGTTATCCACTTAACTCTGGTATAAAGGTTAAAGGAGAAAATTATTAAAAATAACTATAGCTACAATAATTTGATAATGGATAAAAACATAAAAAGAGGTAAATTGTGACATCAAAAACATAAAATATGGGGGAGGAGTAAAAGGATAAAGTTTTTGTATGTGATTGAAGTTGCTATCAGCTAAAAATAGACTATCATATTTATAAGATGTTTTATGTAAGCCTCATGGTAACCACACACACAAAAAAAAAACCTACAGAAGATACAGAAAAGATAGAGAAGGGAATCAAAGCATACCACTATGGAAAATCATCAATTCAAAAAGAAAGACAGCAAAAGAGGAAGAAAGGAACAAGGGAGCTACAAAACAGCCAGAAAACCATTAATAACATGGTATTAGTAAGTCCTTAGGTATCAATAATTGCTTTAAATGTAAATAGATTAAATTCTTCAATCAAAAGGCATAGAGTAGCTGAATGGATTAAATGGAAGACCCAACTATATGCTACCAACAAGAGATGCACTTCATCTTTGACACGTATAGACTCAAAGAAGAGGGATAATAAAAGATATTCCATGCAAATGTAAAGGAAAAGAGACCAGAAGTCACTATGCTTAAGTCAGAAAAAATAGGCTTTAGTAAAAAACTGTAAGAGAAAAAGAAGGTCATCATATGATGATAAAGAGATCAATTCATCAAGAGGATATAACAATTGTAAATATATATGCACCCAAACTTTAGAGCACCTAAACACATTAAGCAAATTCTAATAGATATGAAGGAATAAATAGACAACAATACAATAATATTATGGGACTTCCATACTCCACTTTAAACAATGGATAGATCATCTAGACAGAAAATAATAAGGAAATGTTAGATTTGAACTATCCCTTAGACCAAATGGAACTAACAGACATATACAGAACATTCTATTCAACAGCAACAGAAAACACATTCTTCTCATGTGCACACAGAATATTCTCCAGGATAAATCATGTGTAAGGATACAAAACAAGCCTTAGCAAATGTAAGAAGACTGAAATCATAGTAGGCATCTTTTCTGACCACAATGGTATGAAACTAGAAATCATAAACAGGAGGAAAACTGGAAAATTCACAAATGTGTGGAAATTAAACAACACACTCCTAAAAAACCCATTGGTCAAAGAAGAAATCAAAAAGGAAAACAAAAAATATCTTTTTTTTTTTTTTTTTTTAAAGATTTTATTTATTCATTTTTTCCCCCCAAAGCCCCAGCAGACAGTTGTATGTCATAGGTTCACATCCTTCTAGTTGCTGTACGTGGGACTCGGCCTCGCGCTGGACGGAGAAGTGGTGCCTCGGGGCGCGCCCGGGATCCAAACCCGGGCCGCCAGCATCAGAGCGCGCGCACCCAACCGCCAAGCCACGGAGCCAGCCCACAAAAAATATCTTGAAACAAACAAAAATGGAATCAAAATACACTATAACTTATGGGATGCAGTAAAAGCAGTTTTCAGAGGGAAGTTTAGAGCAATAAACACCAATGTTAAGATAAAAGAAAGATCACAAACAATCTGTCTTTACACAAGGAACCAGAAAAAGAAAAAAATAGTAAGCCCAAATTTAGCAGAATGAAAGAAATAACAAATATCAGATCAGAAATAAATAAAATAGAGACTAGAAAAACAATAGAAAAGATCAATGAAACTAAGAGCTTGTTTTTGAGGATAAACAAAATTTACAAACTTTGAGTTAGACTAATAAAAAAGAGAAAACTCAGATAAAATCAGAAATGAAAAAGACATTAAAACTGACACCACAGATATACAAAGGATCATAAGAGACTATAATGAACAATTATACATCAACAAACCGGATGATCTAGAAGAAATGGATAAGTTTCTAGAAATATACAATGTACCAACATTGAATATGAAGACATAGAAAATTTGAACAGACGAATAATGAGTAAGGAGATTGAATCAATAATCAAAAACATCTCAACAAAAAAAATCCCAGGACCAGATGGTTTCACTAGTGAATTGTACCAAACATTTAAAGAACTAATGCCAACCCTTCTCAAACTCCTCCAAAAAATCTAAGAGGAGGAAATACTCTCAAACTCATTTTATGAGGCCAGCATTACCTTGATACCAAAGCCAGATAAGGACAATACAAGAAAGGAAAATTACAGACAAATATCCCTGATTAATATAGATGTAAAAATTCTCAACAAAATACTAGTGAACCCAATTTCAACAGCACATTAAAAGGGTTATACACCATGATCAAGTGGGATTTATCCCTGGGATGCAAGGATGGTACAACATATTCAAAGCAATAAATGTGATACACTGCATTAATAAAATGAAAGATAAAAATCATATGATCATCTCAATAGATGCATAAAAGCAGCAAAAAAAAGCATTTGATAAAATTCAACATCCATTTATGATAAAAACTCTCAACAAATGGGATACAGAAAGAATGTAGCTCAACATAATAAAAACCATATGACAAACCCACAGTTAACATCACACTCAAAGGTGAAAGCTTGAAAGCTTTTCCTCCAACCCAAGGATCAAGACAAGGGTGCCCAGTCTCCCCACTCCTATTCAGTATAGTACTAGAAGTCCTAGCTAGAGCAATTACACAAGAAAAGGTAAAATAAAAACCATCCAAATCAGAAAGGAAGAAGTAAAATTGTCTCTGCAGATGCTATGATCTTATATATAGAAAACACTAGACTCCATCAGTAATCTGTTATAACTAATAAATGAATTCAGTAAAGTTGCAGGATACAAAATCGACATGAAAAATGAGTTGCATTTCTATACGCTAACAACGAACTATCTGAATAAGAAATAAAAAATACAATCTCTTTTACAATAGTGTTGAAAACAATAAAATAACTCAGGAATAAATTTAACCAAGGAAGCGAAAGATCTGTACACTGAAATCTACATGACATTAACGAAAGAAATTGAAGACGACACAAATAAATGGAAAAACATTCCATATACGTAGCTCTAGTTCATTCATTTCCACTGATGTATTCAATTGTATTTTTCCTTTTGTTCCCTTATCACTGCTTGAAAGCATAGTCATAGTAATTGTTAACAAGGATTAAATGCTTACAATGTCCCAGGCAATAGGCAAAGCTTTTCATAATATTTTTATTGAATTTCTAATATATTGCTAAACATTCTCTGGATAAATTTTAAAATTCCAAAAAAGTTCAAGGACTATTTAAAAATCCATACACTTACCACCCAGAAAGGACAATTATTGACTGCTATTGATACTTGCTTATATTTTAAATAGAAAAAAGAATTAGAGATAAAATGAAGAGCCCTTTATCTTTCATCTAGTGTACCACTTCTTTTACAACCAAGTCATCTGACGCACCACTCCCAGGAACTTAGACTACTTTCCAACCAATTTCATAAACATTTACATACATGAATATAATTCCATATATGATACAGCATAGCTGTTTGCATGGATGTGTTTTCACATTTTTTTAAAAATAGTATCATATCCCAATATTATTCTAAAATTGCTTTTTTTTCTTATGAAACCTTACATTTTCATCTCTCTCATAAGGAAATATATCCATTTCATCTCTTTTAAATACTGTATAATATTCCAATTTTTAATATAATATTCTAATTTCTCCATTGATGGGCATACAGGTTGTCCCCTATTATAAATAATGCTATTACAAACATTTTGTAATTCTCCTTCTGTTCATATCCACTGAAGAATTACTCTACATATACCTAGATGTGGACTTGCTCAATTTTAGTATTTGCTCTTACCAAATTTATTAAATATTGCCAAATAGCTCTCCAAACTGACTTGTAAACTAGCATACTCATCAGCAGCATATAGATTATCCATTTCTCACCATCATCACCCACATCGAATTGTTAGACTATATTTTTACTAATTTTTAAATATGTCCTCTCATGAGTACTAATAAAGTTAAGAATATTTTCATATGTTTATTGAACATCCTGGTTTATTCATCTGCAAATTCCCTTGGACAATTTTTTCATTAGGTTACTTTTCTCCTACTTTCTGAGTTATAGGACTTCTACTTACACTTTCCATCTTTAAGAGTCTAGTCATTATCTTTAGTTTTTTCACGCACCTAATTGCTTTTGTTGTTGCTTTACCCTGAATTAACAATATTTACAACTGTTAATTTATTATATATTGAAATATTTTTATATTGTGTGCCAAGCACAATTTATCTGTTCTAGCAGCTTATCTATACATTTTCTTGAATCATCTATGTAGATAATCATATCATATGCAAAAAAAAGGATAGTGCCTTCTCTTCATCTTAAACCTACATGCTTTTCCTATTTTTGGCTAGGATTTTTCTTTTAATCTTTATTCAATAGATCTATCACAATGTATGTATGAATGGATTTCTTTTTATATATCCTTCTAGAGACTTAGAGGATTCATGCTTTTTAATTTAATTTTTTAATTCTGTAAATATTTCAGCGATTATGTATTCAAATACTAGTTTTTGCATTTCCATTTTTTTCTATAAACCATAATCTCTCTGTTTTTGAGACTCTAAATGTAGGTTTATGTTTCTATACTAGTCTAAAGTTTTTTTTTAATCACTGTCAACCATCACAGAGTTCTGAATAAATTCCTCAGAAATATGTTCCAATGCACTAAATCTCTCTTAAACTATGTCTATTCTTGAGTTTATATCAAATATAGATTTTTATAATTTTAGCTTAGCAATAAAATTTCTCATGTCCAATGTTTACAATGGATACTTTTCATATCTATCTGTTATTGTTGCATGTCTGCCTATTTTTCTTCCATGTTTTAGAAATTTTTTAATAGAAGCTATTCCTTTTATTTTACCTCTTGGGAGAATTGAAACATTTTTTTTTTGGTTTGTTTTACTCTTCAATAGTACATGTTTATTTACTGTGTGTGTGTGTGGTGAGAACACTTAAGACTGATCTACCCTTTTAGCAAATTTCAAGTATACAATGCAGTATTGTAAACTGCAGTAACCATGATGTACATTAGACCTCCAGAACTCGTTCATCTTGCACAACTGAAACTTTGTACCCTTTGACCAACATCTCCCTATTTCCCCTTCCCATGGCCCCTAGTAACCACCATTCTACTCTCTGAGTCTATGAGTTTGACTGTTTTTAAATTCTACATATAAAAGAAATCATACAGTTTTTGTCTGCCTGAGTCTGGCTTATTTCACTTAGCATAATGTCCTCCAGGTTCATCAATGGTGTCTCAAATGGCAGTATTTTCTTCTTTTTTCAAGGGTGAATAAAATGAATAATCACATTTTTTAATCCATTCATCCATTGATGGATATTTAGGTTGTTTCCATACCTTTGCTGTTGTGAATAATGTTGCAATGAAAATGGGAGTGCAGATTAAACATATTTATGTTTAAGAAAAGTTTTTCAGGCTGCTCCTTTATTTCATATTCATCATAGTAATTATATATTCATATTATAGATTTATTTGGCTGTTTTCCTACTGATATATTTTTAATGTGTTTTGGAATTTTGGCTTATAGATATTTTTTGAGTAGGAAGTTATTTCTGTGTGTTTGCGTACCCACACATGTACGTGTGTAATAACCTCTCTCTAGTGTTTTTGCAATTGCTACCAGTCAATCCTTTTTGGACCCCAGGCAGAGAAGGGTCATATACTAAAAGCATCTGCACCATAATATATTGGCGATGTCATCAATCATCAAGCCAGCAGGCAACTTAAAGATTTACCTCCTAGTCATGTGGTTGTATTAATATCTTCTAGGTTCTCTCCTCATGAAAGGTGATGGAAGCAGAAGTCCTAGTTAATGTTCTGCTATGGACACCTTAATTCCCTCTTATCTTCAGTAGCCAAATTCCTGGCCATATCAGACTGTTTTCTTACCCAGAACCTTGTAGGCTGGTAGGCTGGTGACTTTAGTGCTGCTTACTACTTTAAGTTTCTGTATCATGGAGACATTTATCTTATTTTTGAGCATGACTACACTTTTTAGATTTCCTCATTCTACATGTTATCTATATGTCACACGTGTAGAGCAGAGGAGGTGCCTCAGAAAATTTATAATGCCATCATGACTAGAAATTTTAAGCAATTTTTTTTCACTCAACAGTATGTCATGAACACCCCTTCATTTTATTCACATTCTTAATATCTTTAATGGATGCATAATATATCATCTTAAGGGGCTGAAGAATATACTAAAATGTGGATATGCCATTGTTATTTAACAAATTTTCTACAGATAAATAGATTACTTGAAATTGTTTTCTATTATAGATAATATTACAATTAACACGTGTGAAGATATACCTTTTCCTCTCTGTCGGAGTCTCACTCTAGGAAAAAATTTTCTTTAATGGAAGTGCTGGGTTATTAGAGAACTAGTAAATATCTCCAGAGACAGATAAGGTATCTACGGACAACTGATTCAAATGCAGCCAGAACCTCAACCCAGTTAGATAATTTCTGATTCCACACCTTCCATAATATTTCCCAATATTTCTATTCCATCTATCCAACTCACCTCAAAGCCCCCTGACTCAATTAGAATTACATGTGGCTGTATGTGACAGGGAAAAACAAAACTTTAGTGATTTAAATAACATAGTTTATTTCTCATTAGCTCACGTAAAAATTATTCCATTCCTTGTTAGCTCAGGGCTGATATTCCTCACAAAAAAAAAAAAAAAAAAGAAAAGAAAGAAAATATTCCATGCCTGATATAATGGTTCTTCTGTTTCAGATGTGGTCTTTTTCTAACTCACTACTTCACCTAGGATATGTCCCTTGACCTCACAAATGTATATGATTGTTGGAGATCCAGCCATCTGCCTCATGATCGAGGAAAAAGGACAGAGAATACAATGAAGTGTCAATTGGTATGCACCAACTCTTAGAAGATTTCTTAGATGCCCACACAAAACATTTCTGCTTACAGATCATTTGGTAGAAGGTACACACGGCTAATTTTATAGGCGATTGAGAAACGTAGTCTTTAAACAGCTTGGCATATGCCTAGCTAAAAACTGGAGGATGTACTCCTAATGAAGAAAAGGAAAAGCAAGGTATTAGGCTAGACAGACATTAGGTTAGTCTCTTCCATATGCCTAAACCAAAATCTTGAGTACCTAAGCTTTCATCAGAATGAAATAATCTCTCAGTCTAGAGCTTTTTATTAGATTGGGACTGCTCCAAAAGGTTACATGTCAGAAAGGAAGAGCCACTGGTAGACAGATGTCCAAAATTGCTTTTCTGTAATGTCTCTCCTAGCTTATCATCAAATCTTCAGAGATGATTTCCTTACACTCCAATATACGGGATACTGACTTATTTGTGCAATGTCTTTGAACTACCCCTACCTAAAAGTAGAAAGTACGAAAATGATTATAAATTCCTTGTCTTTCATCAGTGTAACTAATGCTTCAATTGCTTACAGCCAACTGATGTCACTGTTTCTGGTTAAAACAGACACACAAAATATAAATTCTTTGAACACAAAGGATGTGTACGACACAAGAGTGTCTTAGAAGTGACAAAAGGAAGGGAGAGTGGAATCTGCTGGATCATTTGCAGAGCTTAAGGATCCTCTTCCTCTGGGGCCCAAGAGTAAATTTGTGAGAAGGGAGTCCAGTGACGGGAAAGCAAGAAATGAGAGACACACGTCAGATCCTAATGAGCAGCACATCAGAAGGAGAGGTAATGGGGGCATAGAGTGAGAAAAGGAATTCAGCACAGTCAAGATAAAAATGGAACAATGGTGGGATTAAGAGAAATAAACGAACCAAGTAGGGAGTGAAGCAAATCTGAAATGAAAAGTGAGTCTTGACCATGATTTCCAGAGGGACAGGAAGAGGGTGATGAGGGGCCTTGAGGGTCAGCCTGCACATATTTAGTCAGTTATAATAAGGGAAAATTGCTTCCTCATTACAAGGCTGGGAATGATGTTGATCATTTTTCTCTCCATTTTAGATAGCTGCATGGAAGTTATAATTGGTATGAGGAAGCATGGGCAGCACAGTTCAGACCCTTGCTCAATGGGAAAACCCAAGAGGCATGTGCCAAGCTGGATGATAATGACAGCTGAGACTATCACATCATGCAGCCAGCCTTTCAGAGGAGATGAGGGTTGACCCCAGAGACCTGATGGGTTATGTCTAGGTCTCCAAGGAGAGGACTGAGGAACTCTTTTCCTGAATCGGCTGTAAAAATGACAAGTTTATTTAACAAGTATGAAGAAGGCAAAAGGAGCTATATATATAGTGGGATATCTTTAAAGATAAAATTACTTTTTCAGAGGAGATTAGGAAAATGATTCCCGGGGACTTGACATTGTATATAATAGGAATTTCACTAGTTTGATATAAATGTCTTATTTTTTGGTCTATTCTTATTGTATGAACCAAGAATCAAAATGGGACTTCTTTTCTTCCCTCAAATGTCTAAAAATTTTAGTAACAAACATAGACAAGTGAAGGTCTTAAGCATAAAACCTAAGACCTTTGGTATTTGTGAGTTATCTGGTTACTATTAAGAGTTTATAGATATTAGAAAAATCTTTGCACCATAAAGAGACAACATCATGATGATAGAAACGTCCTTTTGGGCTTTATGATAATTTATCTAAATTGTTTAAGTCACAAATTAGTTTATATGAAGTGCTTCCAATGTTTTATAAAGTCAACTCCAGACACACACATATATATATAAGGCTCTGATAGAAACCACCCTGGTTTGTTACTGCACTAAGACATGTGGACCTAGATTAGCAATCTTACAGAAGCTGGCTTGGTCCCAACGGGTTGTCTTGCCAGCTCATGCTAACAGCTGAAATATCCGGAAAAAAGTCACAAAGAAAATATTCCACCTTTTAAAGGTGATAATATAATTCATATGTCTTTTAGTTATGTAACACCTTTGCTCTAAAGATGAAACTCAGCACTGAATCCCCAGGGATATGTGTGTTTGTCTACATTGTGCATGGCTATATATCAATTTTCCTTTTAAGAAAAGCATAGAAACTAGTCATTGTGGCTCTCAAATGCTTAACACTAATGCTATTGCACTTGGTAAATCTCTACAGACCACAGTAAAATAATATTTCATATGCAGAAGTATGTTAGGGTCCCTGAACATTTGGGGAATAATAGAACTTCAGTTTATGTGGCTTTCCAGTAAACTTAAAATTAAAAATATTTGACCTCTCAATTAATGCTCACTCTCTCAGCAGACATCCTAAACTGGAGTGAGACTGTCTTCTTGTCCTTCATTTCTGTGTTACAGAATACTTTATTGCTTAAAAAAATTGAGTACTGATTTGCTACAATCTAACTTGTTTGTTCACAAACCCTTAACACGAATACCTGGAACTCTGAAGTGATTTGATTTCAACAGATTTGCCTCTTTGGGAATACCAAAATTATTTGGAGTAATTTGGTGGAATACAGTAGCTTTTTCAATATCCTTCTTTGTGAAGGTAAGGACTTAAGGAATGTCATTGTTCCTCCTCACAAACATTTACTGAAGCTGGACACGCTGCCAGGTTCTACATACTGTGTGGGAAGGCACAGGACATGTTTCCTTTCTGGGTGGGTTTACAATCTGCTGTGGGAGATGGGAATGCACAGAATAGCAGTGACAAACCGCATTTGTGAGGAATCCAATAAGATATGCAGGAATCCACAAGAAATGGAGGCCACTGGGAACCCAAGGTGGAGCTAGGGTCCACAAAGATCTCAGAGAGAGTCTGAAATTCAGTTTGAGTCTTAAAGCAAGGTAGGGCTTGCTACCCTACCTTGAGAGGGTAGAGAGTTGATAAGATAGAGAGTTGATAAGAAAGGAGGCCATTTCAAGAAGATCTGAGCTAAGCAGAATGGAATGTACCAGCCATATTTAAGGAATGGTGAAGAGTTATTCTTGAGATGGTCCATAGGACGTGGTCCCTGGGATCTGAGAACATTAAAATAAAATAATATACCTTCTTTAGGGGCTTTAAATAAAATAAAATGAAGGGCTGTCATCTGTGTTTCTGGGTTGGGATGACTGAAGCTGCTTCCTGAAGAGACTGAAGCGTGCAGTGCCCACCATGGAATGCAAGGCAAGATATATTAAAGCAGGCAACAAAGCAGGATAAAAAATGGCCACCTGAATGAAAAGGGCAGAAAGATAATAAGGGAGAGGACACCAAGCAGACTGATCCTTAAGAAGGTTCCCTACCATAGATATGCAAGTGTGAGTAGGTCGCATACTGAGGAGATCATTAGCTCTCTTTGACAATACAGCAGTTCATGCAGAAAATATTATTTTTACACCCACTAAACTCCACACAAAAAAGGTGTGGTTTTGAAATGTTTGATTGTAGTATTATAGTATATTATTTCCTATCAAAGTAATGTTAATTGTCAGAAATATAGGAAGCAAGTATCTGCTTAATTCTATAATACTAGCTTTTATATAAGAAGCTCAAGGTATAGCTAAATTTTATTTTTATTCATTTTTTTATTAATCTACTTTGGAGCACAAATAATGATGGATTGAGTGACCTCTAAACGAGAACATTTAAGGTCATTAGATAAGAAAAATTTAAGTAGTATACTTTCAATGAAGAGTTGATTTTACTTAGGAAATCATGGCATCTCACGGAATCAGATTCCATTAACCATCATTAATGATGAATTAATTCTTAGGAAGAGAACATAAAACAGAAGAACCAAAGATATTCCCAAATAAACTCTCTGACTGTCCTTTTGTCCCTTTGAGTCATCATCTTACTCTGGAGCTAGCACAGAAACTACTGGGGCCAAAGGCAATCAAATGACCCATCTATTGGATTAGGGTTGCATCCAAAAAGGCAGGATATACTTGACTCCAAAAGAAAGTGGAATTAGATTCAAATTTTTAATAATTAGTTGTTTGGCTCATTGTGCATTCAGTGGAGAGCCAAAAAGTCTGTCACAGAAACAAGTATGAAAGTAAATGTTCATGTGTCTTAGGAGATTGTTTTCTTGGCAATACCTACTTGTTACAGAATTAACACTGAAAAGCTTGTAAATAATGGCAAAAAAATCTTATTAATATATTAACATGAAAAATTAATAAATAATAATTTTAATCTTTAACCTATTTAAAGATCTTTTAAAAATTCTTTAGACCATTTAAACCTACAAAGCATAGTGTCAATTGCTTTTAATAACAAGGTGATTTGAAAGATAGCCAATTACTAAAATCCATATGATTAGCAGAGATGGTAGTAGGGTTAGGTTTGGCTCCTACATCCCTTTCCAAATTGCTGTAGCTATTGTTTGCTACTCGTTATCCCTGAATACTCTCAGCCTGTTTCTCTCTCCCTTTCTTGTTCAAATCATCGCTGAATCATCAACTTTATTTCTTCTTTTGTAGGCAATTCAAGTCCTGTCCATTCTTTAGTATCAGTTTCAATCCTCACCTCCTCCCTGAAACTCTTCAGGATGCCCTGCCCTGCAAATAGTTGCAACAGAGACTGCATGGCCTGCAAAGCCTATTTGTGATCTTTCCCTTTATAAAATTTGCCGACCCCTTTTCTAGAGCAAGGTAGGAACCATTGTATATATTTTAATCTTTAAAAGCCTAGCTTTTGGTGTCTAAATATCATCCACTGATGAAAAGAAACAGAGATCCTTGGAAAAGTGGTTGATTGAACAGCTGCAGAAAAGAAAATACAAGATGAGCCTGGAGCATCTTATGGCGGCAGTAATTGAGTAGTCCATAATGAGTAAGTCCATACTGATATAAATAAATAATAAAATGTAGAAGAAATGAGAGAAATAGAAAAATAATAATTGCTGCAGGAATGATCCACCAATGGATAATGAAATTAGTAAGCAAAAATTTGGGGAGAAACAGCATATTTGCAGAGCATTTCCCTGAGATATTTATTAATTTCAAATAGAAAAATAACAAGAAAAACCCAGCAGACCCCACCTTAACCAAGTGATCAAGGTAACATCACCAATAAAAAGACATATGAATATCATTTATCCCTTTGATAAGATGCACGGAGAAGGGCATGCTACCTCTGTGGTATTCTTGCTAAAAAGGCAACCTCAATCTAATCATTAGAAAATATCAGACAGGGGCCAGCCCCATGGCCTAGTGGCTAAAATTTGGCAAGCTCCGCTTCGGCAGCCCAGGTTGGCCGGTACGGATCCTGGGAACGGACCTACACCACTCGTCAGCCATGCTGTGGCGGTGACCCACATACAAAATAGAGGATGTACGGCATGAATGTTAGCTCAAGGCTAATCTCCCTCAAGCAAAAAACAACGGAAGACTGGCAACAAATGTTAGCTCAGGGCAAATTTTCCTCAGTAAAAAAGAAAAAAAATAAAAGAAAATATCACACAAACCCCAAATGAGTGATATTCTACAAAATAAGTAACAAATACTCTTCAAAAATGCCAAGGTCATGAAAGAAAAAGAAAGATAGATGAACTGTTACAGATTGGAGTATCCTAAGGAGACACAACAGATAAATGCAGTGTGAGACCCTGTATTGTATCCTGGAATAGAAAAAGGGCATAGGAGAAAAACTGGTGAAAAATGAATAGAGTCTTTAGTAAATTAATAGTACAATGCTAGTTTCTTAGTTTTGATCATTGTGCTACAGTAATAGAAAACATTAACATTAGTGGAAACTGGGTAAAGTTTATGCAGAAACTCTCTATACTATTTCTACAATTTTTTGTAAGTCTAAAATTATTTCAAAATAAAAAGTGAAAAAACTGTGTTTGAAAGAAGAAAAAATATAGTTTTTTGATTAAGGAATATAGAAACCCAATGTGTTGTCATTTTTGGTGACAACATTCCTAGTTTATAATATTTAAGTTAATAGAATTATCAATAATAGGTTTATAATATTTAGGTTAATAGACTTTCCAGAAACAGAAGAGGAGAACAAATGCTACAGCTGTTAAATTGTTTCTAGGTAGAAGGAGTTTCTTTGACTTTCACATAGTCACACAGTTTTAGCCCAGGAAAGCAGAAGAAATCATAACTGTGCTGAAGGGAGGGTGTGACAGGATCACGCCAGACTCTATAGCTCTCGTCCCCTGGAGTCCTCACAACCAGATATTCCACACATGTCCTGACTGTGTGAAGTTCAACCAGAGATGAGTAGCAGAAGGCAGGCCAGACTTCGGAGGCCCCAAGGCTTTTTCTCCTTCTCTTTCCCCATAGAAGAGTAATTGTATCTTTCTTGTACCCAGAGAAGGACCTGGTGTCTGTGTGTGGCTTATGGAAATCAGTGTCATTATTTTAGAGGCATATCTGACGTAGGAATAAGGAATACAGAAAGTAAGAATGTGTCACATGTTGAAAAACTGATTAGAAAAGGGAAAAGCCCTTTATTTCAAAGGTTAAATTCTTATATAAACTATGTTTTTTTCCTAAATTTATATTAAAAATGGAAAGAGTTTTGAAGCAAAACACATTATAATATATTAATTTCAATCGTTTGGCCCAACACTCTACTAGTCACTATCGGAAATTAAAAAAAAAAAAAAAAAGGCAAATCATCTCTGTTCTCAAAATGCTCACTATCTGTGGAAGCAACAAATGAACTCACAAGAAATAAGAAAAATTAAGTGTATAACCATAACAATGAATACAAATAGAATAGATATTCATAAAGATGAAGATATTTGTTAAAGGGAGCATTCAGCATTGATGTCATGGGGAAGATTAAAGTTAATCTGCTCCTTGAAAGAGGATAATAATATTACCAAAATATTGGTTTTATTTTAATAATTAAATAAGATACTGCAGAAAAGAAAATTAAGTCACTTCCTTACAAGATACGTTTAAAATTTTTCCAGGTATATTAAAAGCCTAAAAGTAAAAAACACCACTTTAAATTATTGGAATAAAATATAAGAAAATATCCTTCTTTAACCAATCATAACAGGCAAAGTCCTCAAAGTAAAAGAGAGCACATTTAACTAAATCAAAAATTTTAACTTCTTGATCAAAAGACACCATACACTCTGTTAAAAAAAATCAAACAACAGATTGGGATAAGACATTGGCAATTAATTGAAGTGAAAATAAATTAGAATCAAGAATATGTAAATAATTCAGGAGGCCTATGAGCTTGAATGGAAATAAAATTACATCTTTATCATGACTAAACTCTAACTGAAATTTTAGCATTTTTTGTATTTACAATAAATGTAGGCTACAAATCAAAGTGGTATGAGTCATACCTGAGACTGTCAAGATTAGAGTTTATGGATTTTCTTCATGTAACATTATATTTGTTGCAGACAACCAGAAATACGGTTTATACTCATCACTTCCTCCAAATTAGAGCAGTATAGATTCACCACTAGATCTTGTTATCTAATGCATTAATACAAAATAAGTAAGTATATTACAATTTGGTTTTCAATATGTTGCTAGCTATGTTTTAATATAATTGAGTTCCTTTGTATTTTATTAATCCCCTGTATTTTATTAAGGGAATTTTTAAATTTATCCTGAAAGAGAGTCCATTAGCTTCAATAGGCTACCAAAGGGGCCTATGGCACAACAGTGGTTAAGAACCACTGAATTATGTCGACATGAACAGGACATTACAAACAAAGGTGAGAGAAAACAGCTAGCGTCAAAATGATGTAGTACAAAATGGTATGATGTATATGGGTTTTTACGAAAATCACAAGAAATAATACCACATACTTTTCATGAAATCATATTCATACATAAGAATCTAAATATAAATGAAAGGAGATACAATAAATTCATGAGAGCTGTTGCCTCTAGGAATGGGGGAGGTGAATAGGATGTGAGAAGGTGGATAAAAAAAGACTTCATATTTGGCTATAGTATTTTATTTAAAAAATGAAAAAAAACTGATGTCATTTGTAGCATCTGTAAATTCTGTGTAATAGATACACTGGTGGTTATGCTTTTGAATTTTTTTTAAATATCTCAAAATAAAATTTTAATAAAGTTTTAGAAATTAATTCAACATAAGATACTGCCTTTTTGTATTTTGCACAGTTCCTAATATATAATAAACATTTTGTAACTTTTAGGCATTTCTATTACCATTAAAGATTTAAAAAGTGTTTGGAAAGCCAAAGTGGAAACGGTTCGCCTTCCAGGTGGGTAAAAATACACGAGTAAAGGCATACTACAAAGGAGCACATAAGAGTTAACGAGATGTTGTCAAGTCTCTGGTAGCAATCCTCCATGGTGGAAATATTTCTGTGAACTATTTGTCTTTCTGGTTCATGACCCAGAACATAAGGCCCTGAATTTCTAATTATTGATTAAACCAGCCCTGGGAGACTTGGAAGCCCATGGCAGACCTTGGTGATCTGATGCTCATTGGGTAACTGGGATTCTTAGCAAGGGCCCGCAAGGTAAGGCAGTGCCGGTGCCAACTGACTCAACGGAGAGGAAGTTCATCAAACAGGTACCTCACCAAACAGGAGTTTCTATCCTTAAAAGGACTGTGGCTGAGGATGGAGGACCCTGGTGCAGGGATGTTGCTAAGCGAGATGAAACAAATTAGAAAGGGCTTATATGTAAAGCACTTAGTTTGATGTGGAAGGCAGACACATTCTGGTGTATGTATGTAAGTGAAGTTCTGAAATATAGTCACTCCAGCTTTCTTTCTTTTATTTTTTTTCAGGTTGTTTATCAAAGAAGAATGACAAAGAAGAGAGTTTTGTAATTAATTTAGGAAATACTATATAATTCATTCACCTCTTAGAGAGTCACCAGATACGTTAGAATACTAAAGACTCTGGGGAGTCCTATTTCCTTTTTCAATCCAGCATCTCCCAAACTGATTATTAACATCTCATAAAAGTTATATTCTAAAGAGATTATTTTGGAAACACTTTTCTAAGGATTCAAGAAATCAAAGCAACTATAGCTATTTTTTGCGGGTGAGGAAAATTTCATAAACATCCAGTTTACACTTGAAGCATGACACTAAAAGTTGATTATAAATATGTTAGAGTATATAAAGCTGCATGAATTTCCAGGGCAGCAGGTTACCTCGGAGGCCTGATCATTGTCAAAAGTCTCTTTATGGTTTATGGTCCTGTCATAAACCCTCGGTTCTCCCATATGTATATATATGGTACCCTTGCCTTCACAGTTAATTGTGCCATAAATAATTTCTTCTTATCTGCATATCGATTACAAGTTAATGAATGCCACTTCATATCACATGAAACACAAATCAAGCCCTAGACCCCATGAGATAATTTTCTTGGCTAAACTCCCAGGCCCTGTACTTGGGATGAACTTCAAATGTGTCTCTAGGGTTAGTGAGTGTTATGTTTCTAAGTGATGATCTGTTTATTTCATGCCACATTTGCAAGCTGTATTTTCCTCAAATGTACCATTAAGAGATTTTTTAAGGTGCCCAATTCACTTTATTTTTGTAAATGTTCTTTATTCAAATTTATCTCAATGTACAATTTGTTCATACCTCATCTCTCTAGAGAGCTTTGAGGTTACTCTTTCCCTACAGGGGGCTTTCAGAAAAAAAATAGCAGCTAAAATTCACGGTTGACAAAGGTATATTTTCTTCTTCCCAATCTTTAACATGCTTGTCCCAATGAAAATGATTTCTTGCTTGCAGATGAACCAAAGGAGACTTCTCATTCATTGACTTTCTTCTTTTTATAAAGTCACATACCTGCGCCAATTCTTTTTGGATATGTTAGTACAGTTTCCTCCTTCTTTAAATACAACTCAAGGTGTCAATTTCACATTGGAAATTTATTTGATATCAGTGAGAGAAATATTTCCATCTGAAAGATATTATCTTTAAGATTGAGTCAGGTTCCATGCTGAGAAAAGGATCAAGAAGATATAACAACAGTTGAAGAAGTGAAACTCAATGTGTAAAATATTTTCAAACATAGGAGCAGCATACAGAGAAGGTGAAAGATTGGAAAGAGCATTTTACTTCGACAATTTTGAATAGCTGTATTTTTATTTCAGTGCTGAAATGCTCTGTGCATTTGCTTAATAATCATTTCTCACGATATCAGTGCTTAAATAATTTCCTCCTGAAAGATGAAAGATAGGCATTAAAAATTATGTTTTTAATATTAAACTTGACTACTTTATCCTGAAATTCAAACCACATGTGACTCCAAGGGATTTAAACTATTTTCTGATATCTAGGGGTTTCCTTTTGGTTACCAAACTCTTTGACCTTTTTTGTCCTTAGACACAATATTATGAATTTAATGAAGAAAATTCACATCTCAAATCCACCAAGGTCTGTGTAAATGGAAAACCTTAAAAATAGTAGATTTGAGGACTGAACATATTTTCCACACTCTATAAGTCATACCCCTTTGCTATTCAGAAGAGGGGTATTAGCAGTGTTGTTAAATGAGAAGGCAGTATTAATGGCAGGATCACTCTGAGAGACCATATTTCACACCCACCTCTTGAGACAGCACTTGGCTTCTGACATGGGACCCCATACACCTGAGCCATGAATGATTACCTTCCGAAATAAGCCAAACCAAGGTGAAATATCACAAAAAAGTAAACCCAAAGGATACTCAAAACATATAATCACTGCAGGGAAAATACTTCTATATTTTGCTAAATTGAGGATCCATAAATGTGACAGAAACTTCCATTTGTGCACGGTTGAGCTCAATTTCATTCTTGCAGTTTTGGTGCTCTCATTAAAACACGTCATTGAAAACTTACAACTGTTTTCATTTTCTTTTATTCTATTTAACTACAGAGATTTCAGGCTCTTATTGTCTTTTGCTCTCTTGACCTCATCATGCAAATAGGGTTGGTATAGCTACAAAACACATTTCTATGGAGAGTATAATACATTTTAAAGATTATATTGATATTATTTCTCTTGCCCAGCGTTGAAAATGGATTTTTCAAAACACTGCTAGATTAATGAGTTTTTCTTATATCTATTTTCTTTTTATTGCATGTCTTTCATGTTTTAATATTTTAATGTAGTTCATTCAGTTACTCAGGGAATAATTGTCTAGGTTGTCTTTTTATTCATAACTTCTCAAAATAATAAATTTGCATTTCAAATATTATACTTCTATTATTTGTAAAAACCTATAGCTTGATTGCCAATCAGTATGTTTGTATGCTAGAAATATTTATATATTTTGAATTATATATACATAAATTATATATATTTTATACGTATATGTGTGTATTTAAATATCTTACACAATACAAAAAATTAACTCAAAATGGATTAAAGTCTTGAATGTAAAATCTGAAACCATAAAACTTCTAGAAGAAAACATAGGCAGTCTGCTCTTCGACATTGGTCTTAGCAGCATCTTTTTGAATACCATGCCTGCTCAGGCAAGGGGAACAAAAGAAAAAATAAACAAATGGGACTAAATCAAACTAAATAGCTTCTGCATAGCAATGGAAACCATCAACAAAACAAAAAGACAACCTAACAATTGGGAGAAGATATTTGCAAACCATATATCTGATAAGGAGTTAATATCCAAAATATATAAAGAACTCATACAACTCAACAACAAAGAAACAAGCAAACCAATTAAAAAATGGGCAAAGGATTTGAACAGTCATTTTTCCAAAGAAGATATACAGATGGCCAACAGGCACATGAAAAGATGTTCATTATCACCAATTATAAGGGAAATACAAATTAAAACTACCATGAGGTATCACTCACGCCCATCAGAATGGCTCTATTTAACAAGACAAGAAATAACAAGTGTTAGAGAGGATGTAGAGAAGAGAGAACTCTTATACACTGCTGGTGGGAATGTAAACTGGTCTAGTCACTATGGAAAACAGTATGGAGATTCCTCAAAAAATTAAGAATAGAACTACCATATGTCCAGCTATTCCACTTCTGGGTATTTATGCAAAGAACACAAAAACATAAATGCACATAGATATTTGCACCCCTATGTTCATTGCAGAATTATTCATAATAGACAAGACTTGAAAACAACCTAAGTGCCCATCAATGGATGAATGGATAAAGAAGATGTGGTATATATACACAATGGAATACTACTCAGATATAAAAAAGATGAAATCCAGCCACTTGTGACAACATGAATGGACCTTGAGAGTATTAGGCTAAGCAAAATAAGTCAGACAAAGAAAGTCAAATACTGTATGATTTCACTCATAAGTAGAAGATAAAAACAACAACAACAAAAAAACACAGACACAGAGATTAGATTGGTGGTTACCAGAGGGGAAGCAGGGAGAGAGGAGGGCAAAAGGGGTGATAGGGCGTATGTATATGGTTACAGATGATAATTAGTCTTTGGGTGGTGAGAATGATGTAGTCTACACAGAAATCAAAATATAATGATATACACTTGAAATTTATATAATGTTATAAACCAATGTTACCTCAATAAAAATATATGTGCATACGCACGCACACACACACGTACTTGACCTTGAAGGGGAAAATATTTCCCCTTCTGGCACTATCTGGCAATATTTCCAACTTACTCTTGATTTTTTTTAGGCATTGAGGCACAGGGTAAATCTGGATATATCTGTAATTTCTGTCACTAAAATTTCCAAAGATATTCAAAATGATAGGTAATTCATAAAGTGTTACTTCTTTTTCCAGCAAATTTTCTTCTAAAATGCATTTTTTAATAGTACATTGCCTGATCTGAGTCTTTTCCTCTCTCTACGGACTCTTCATTTCAGATGCTAAAAAGCAGTAGTGGTGACTACGGATATTACTAAGAGAAATGCCTGAACAGAGACCACCAGGCTGGGAAATGTCTTCCAGACCTTACCACAAGCAACACAGAGATAATTCAGAAAAAGAATAGTTGTTTGCCTGGTAAGGCGTCATGAGGAATCAAGTTGCTCAGTGCCAGCTGTATCCCTCGAAAGAGAAAAGGTGCAAGGAGAATTCCATTCCCTAGAGCTGTGGTTCTGCCTAGCAGCTAGTTTCTCCTCTCCTCACATTCCCTGTTCAAATAAATGATTTTACACTGTCCTTTCAATTTACTATGTTTGACAAAAATCAAGTTCTTCTACCTGAGCTTGGGAAAGCTACTGAATAACCCTAAACCTTGGATTTTTTTATCTGAAAAATGGAGAAGTTAGTATTACTTCATTCTTAAAGTTGTTATAAAGAATAAATGAGTTAATCCCTATTATCATGGCAATGATCAACGTTTATAAAGTCTTATCTATCATTAATTTCCAAAAGTAACATTAACATCTCTGAGCCTCCTGGTCTTTTTTATCAGAGTGGGGTTAATAATGTCAACTTTATATACAAGTTTCCTCCACTATCCGAAAGTAGAGTATTCCTATGAAACCTTTCATAAACCGAAATGGCATAAAGTGAAGAAGCCATTACCCTAGGACACATCTTGCTAACGGATGCACAAAATAAATTGAGATAAAACACAGATGCTCAGAGAGACAGTTCAAAGCTCCAGAGGCTTGATGCTGAGATGCTGAGTGTAGTTCCCGGAGGAGGAGCTTGGCGGCGCCACTCTCGCTGCTCCCAGCAGGCGCTGCTTTTGTAAAGACTAGCTGCAAAACAAACGCTAAACGTTATTTTTGCTTTTGGCCTTTTTTTATAAAAGCAAAAATCCTGTTCGGATTTCTTTCGGTTGGCAAAAACAGGTATTAATGTAGGTCTTTTGGAAAAGAAAAGTGGCGTAAAGCGAATTTTTGAAAAGTTCGGGGAAGTACAGGGGATTAACTATATTGTTCTATAGACTGAATGAGCTAATATATAATTAAACTCTTGGCATAGGGCATGGCAGGTAGTCAGTGCTGAGGAAAGGTTAGTTCCCTTTTCGCCCTCTGGAGCAATGGTGAAACTCAAGACATAGAAAGTATATTTTAACAATTCGTTATGTAATCTCACCTATTTTCAAAAATCAATCCCATAGTCGAGCTTTAGATTTTAACTACTCTGTCTTTAGAAAAATTGTAAAACTAAAGAATTGACAGCCTTTTTTGTTTCTTTTCCAGCTTCAGGTGCCTCTGTCCTCTTTGGGATTGTTGCTTACTCTTGGGGTCTGTCCTCAGTGTCAGTCATGGTCACCCCTAAGCATCGAGAATTTCCTGCTTTAGAAAGCAGATGTTTTCAAAATATGAGCAAAAGAACAGGTGATTCAAAAAGTCGTTAAACAAAAGGCCAAAGTCACATGTAAACTAGCTGTCCATACAACTTGAACACAGCATTGCTGAAGGAGAGGATGTCGAGGACAGGCATGGGGCCATGGACTATGCTGGAGAAGGAATATGCGGTCCCAAGGTCCAGTCATGGCTCCACCGCTGCCAGCTCCGACTTGGGCCAGTTGCTTTAGCATCCCTTAGAGGCGTTTCCCCAGGCACTTAAATGGTTACACAAAATATGCCTCGCAGGGTGGTTCTGAAGATCGACTGTGAACTAGGTAGTAATTTAAGTAGAATAGTTGACTATTATTATAAAGTTGCTGGAAAGAAGGGGACAATGGGAAGGTGCATAGGAAAGCAGTAAGGCATGATAGGCCATGGAAAGCAAATGTTGAAGAAAACTCAAGTGCCCCAATTTATTAAATAGGTGTTGCTTTCTCGAGCCCACTTCCTCTCTTTCTCATACTATCCCCCCCTTTATTCTGAGCAGAGGCACGGCCAAGCCCCGTCTCTCCCTGAAGACCCCATATTGCAATCCGACCTGGAATGTGTTTTCAGATTATTCCTAAACATTTCAATGTGAAAAATGAAGCAGATCTAATTCAAGGAAATGTGAAGAAAAAGGGGTTGATTTTTTTCTAACTTGAGAATTTTCAAAATGCAAACTGGATCAAAATAGGATATTTTTAATAAGCTCTAATTATAAATACATTTGTGTGGCACAATTTAATTATTGGGAAACTAATTTTATTTCATCTTTTTTTCTTTTTAAAGTGAAAGCAAAACCTCCAATATGTTGCCATAATACAATAAATATAATTTTCCAAACCAGAAACCATGGCAACTGTTTTTAATAATAGAGTATGATTGGCTGCATATGAAAAACTAACGCCACATTCTAAATAATTAAATTGTTTCTCAATATAAAATAATAATATCTCAAGCATTTTCATGTTTTTATGTGTATAATATGATACACTGTCTCAGTCTGTAGGGAAGCCTATAATTACCAAGCTCTCTTTTCATGTACTACATTCTTTTTGTCACTAATCCATGAATTAAAATGATAATTCAAAGAAAATAACCTGTCAGGAAAAGAGAAACCTGAGAATTAGGTCCTTAGAATAAATTCTTTTTATGTTGGTCCATCCAATTGAATACATTTTCTATGATTTTGGAGGAAAGGTTTTATAGTTTTTAAACGGGGTCAGGACAGGAACACTGATTTAAATCAGAGGCCTATCAATTTGGCCTCACATGTCTGCATTCATATATTCCAGGAGATTAAGCGAATAGGCAAAGGCTTTTCATGGACACACTGTCTGTCCAGGCAACAAAATTCTGCTGAAAAGGGAAAATCTGAATTCAAGCATTCAGATGTTTAGCTTCCTAGTGGGCATTTGGCATCACTGCAACAGAACATCTGCATGGCTAAAATTGCTCGCTTCTCCACCGCATTGTTTGGCAGGACCTTCCAAAAAGCAGGCTATAGTGGAATTACTTTACCAAGTTCCAAGACAGAATTCGAACCATATTCCCTATATGCTGCTCACATGTCTTGTGGAATAAGGTTATAGAAATACATAAATAGATAAATGACTGGATAACAATAAACAAATGAATAATTCATACACACGAAAGGTTCAGGCAATGGTATTCACCCATATGGTCCTGCTAAGTGGAAAAGAAATTTCTGTATCCAAATATAGTGTCAGTACCAGAACTAGTGAATAATGCTTTATTTCTCCAAAGGTCAATATGATATTACTTAGTCTGCCAAATTCTAATAGCTATGGCCCAGTCATTAGTGGCAAAGTCAGAGATGGTAGTAATGATTTTGACCCTAGAATTTCAATCCTATTTTCAATGAGTTAATCAGAGGAAGGCATACACCTCTCTTCAATGTCTTGAATATGATATATTTGAGTTGCCGTTCAGAATATATTTCTCAAAATCATGTGTGCTGTTAATAAATATTTATGGGGAGTAGAAGAGTATATTCACGTATTTCTCAACATGCTGTGATCCATCTTGTAGTTTCAGCATAGATTCTGTTGTACAACAGAGCATTTAATTTTCATAAGGGTACTGACCTGACCAGTAAAACGAATCTTCTTGTCAAGATTACTAGAACCTTTTTTTAAAATAATAAATGTTCACTTTCTAAAGATTTCTCTTTGAGAATCCCAACTGTTACAGAGCTCTCTCCTATATTGTTTATTTATACTGGAACCAGTCATGTAAGACTTATTTGCAAGTAACTGTATACTACACTTCTTCTACATGGCTTATTTAGCATCTATTACCAACTTGGCAACATATAAAGGAGGAAAATGTACATTATAAAAGTAGAGAAGCAGTCTGAATATTACCATAAGCTGTCCACAAAAGAAACGGGAATGTTACCAGATCTGTATTTTGCTGATCACTATCAGATTTGTGTGTGCATTTCTGGTAAGAGTAGATAAATGAGGGAATACTGATTTAACATTTCAACTGCTCTATTCATTCTGGCTTTGATTATAAAAATATAGCAAAGAACACAACTAATCCATCCCTTCTGTCACACATCCACTTTGAGCTTAGCCCAGGAAATTCCAAAGTTTATCCTGTGAAACTTAATGACTTTTAGGATTTCAATATTACAGGGTAAGCATTCGCTTCAAATGAATTTCAGCTCATACTTTTCACAATTATTTTATTGAAATGTTACATTTAGAGTACTCTTGATAATTTCATTTTTAACCAATTCATTAAGATTTTTAAAAGGCAATTACAGTCACATTATTTCAGATGTCATTCTACATACAATTGCAGAACCGGAAAAAATTCTTTGAGATACATTTAATATTAGTCTGCTTTTAAAGCACAATAGGAATACATTTTATAATTATTTTAGGAAATTAAAATCTTTAATTGCATGTTTAGATAATTTGTTTCAAAAGCATAAGTTTATCATTCATTAGAAAATTGCATTTCTGTTGTAAAATGTGCATTTTTTGTAAAATATGAGAATTTAAATAGTAATTTCATGTTTTTCAAACGCTTAAATTTTAAGTAAGCAATATATTTACTAATGTATATATTTGAAATAACTTCTTGAATTTTACTTAAATGTCTCCTTTCAAAGCAAATACTAACTTGGAAAAACTCTTAATTTATTTTTTCTTCTTTCCTATCTATAATCAGTTTTAAGTGAGAAATCATTCTTAGAATTCATATTTTAAAGTGACAAAAAGGGAGAAAGTTATAAAATACTTTGGGGGTTAATATCGGTATCCTGATCAGTAAATTTTATGACCCAAAGTGAGTCCCTGTGGTATCATTTATTATAGCTAAAATGATTGGAACTGGAGGCCCATGACACTATTACCTGTTTCTGTAGATTTATTGAAAATTAGCAATTCCATTTATATCTATGAGATTTCAGGGATTACACTGTTATAGACTAGAAAATTGATAGATTTATGAGTCTAGTGAATCTAGTTGTACCAACTAATACAGCAACAGAGAAAATTTAGAGGTTTGTACTCCTAAAGGAGTTAACCTTTGGATAAAGAAACATTTTTCAAGTAGAATGTGAGAAATTATTGAATCCATAAATTGTCACTGCTGCAGTTTAAAAAAAAAGAGAGAGAGAGGAAAAAACCCAACAGCACAAGTTTAACTTTTGTACTTTCGTGTGAGAAAGAATGAGCAGCAAAAGTTACCAAAAACAATTTGGTTACCAAAAACTATGACTTGGTTTGCTAATATAATTGTTCATGGGGTATTTATTGCTGAGCTATAGTATCCTTTGGCTCTAGGTGTTCTTTTTGGCTGCCTTGCGTCAAAATGTATGTCATGCCTTGTGGGAATTTTCACAACATCTTGAATCATAGATTACACATCACATATCCCTCCTAACCCTTAGCAATGTCCCTGGCACAAAGTAGACATACAATAAATATTTGTTGTTGATAAGTCAAACATATATTGACAGTCTGTGATTTATGCTAATACCAGAAAATGCCAACTCAGCTTTCAAATACTTGTATGGAGATGGTTTGCCTCCCATGGAATTTGACCATGTCTGTTATGTTAGAAAGTGGCCATGTGGTCTATGAAACTTTATTAGGCATAAAAGTTTACTAAATTATAGTCTAATGGCACATACTAGTGAAATTTCCTTACTATTTTGTTCCTTAATTATTATTTTTAAAAACCAAACAATACACAGATGTAAGTATCTTATAGCAGAGCCGATATTTAACTTGTTCACACAGCATAAATGTATTTACTGGGTGTTGGCAGCCAGCATCTGCTCTGACTGGTCTGGACTCATGCTGAATCGGTGGTGAGGTACCCTGAATACCCTTTTCTGTTTTAACGGGTATTGCAGAAATACCAAAGAAATATAGTATAATCCCTACCCTCAAAAACACTAAAAACTTTTTTGAAATGAACAGACATTTACGCACACAAGCTCATGCACACACACATATATGTCTATGTACATGCACAAGTATAAATATATACATATATGTATAACATATGTTTACTTAATATGTTGATACACACATAAACAAAAAAGGAAATAGGCTCGAAAAAAGTAATAGAAATTTGGGGTATCACCTGGAGATGGGGCAGATATTCTGAAAGTAATGGGACTTGATGTGGGTCTTGAAAGATAATGAAGTTTTCTTAAATGATGTTGAGTGAGAGGAATGTTTCAAGCAGTGGAAATTCCTAGCTTCGTGTATATAGGTCATAACGAACAATTTTTTTTTTCTTTTGGCTGTGTAATTGAAGAAGAATTTGTAGAAACTAATATGGGGTAATCAAAGAGGAAAGCAATTAAGTTACATGTCAGTTGTTAATAACTCTAGTTGTCAACCTGACAGCTGAAATACCTATAGAAAAATTTAGACAAACCTTTTTAAACATTTCTGACCATTGTCATGAAACAATGTTGCACATGTAGAATTTAAACAAGATGCATCTAATTATATTCTCCTACCACACATCCCCCTTAACTTCCTGCAAGTATCCTGTGTAAGATGTTAAACTGGGTTATTCAGACTTGGTTTATTTACCATTTATATCCCATACAAAATTCCTTTTAGATTTATACTGAAAGTTGACAAATGACAGCATGTAGGAAAAAGTAGGAATGAACCCCCTAGTTCCATAAATACCTTTTTGAAACAAAGTCCACATAATTTCTTTTTTTTTCATTAAAATTCACAACATGAAAGCCAATTTTTGTTTTCTTAACTACAGATGAAAATTGTTTTTTAAGGTCTTTACAAGGCAGCATATTGCCTTTTCCCTGGTCTAATACTAAGTGACAGCCCGTACTGAGCAATTTTAAACCAGGTCTTTGCTTTACGGCAGATATGTCAAAATTTGTGATAAATGAAATAGATATTTAATGACACCTAATGTGTATTGATACAGCATAATGTAGGTGGTTTGGCTTAGAAAAGACTTGCAAACCTTATGCCACCAGAACAGAGCAGCTGAAAGCTTAGCATAATTCCATAAGATATTCAGCTGCAGAAAGATTTCATAACGAAAGATCAAGAAAATAATACATTTACTTGAGAACGTGAAAATTACCTTGGAACTTACCTTGCTATTTGCATTCCATCTTGGAACATGCCAAGGTATTTGGAGCTTAAGATTTTATTCTTTCTATTTATGGCAGGCTCTTAGGTTTCAAGAGAATAAATACTTATTTCTGAGTAAGCATCCTTCTGTATTTAAAAGAGAATACACAATGACTCTAAATAACCATCAGAATATTAATATACCTATCAGTGGTCTAACACTATGTATATGATAGTATGATAAAATATCCTTCATTTTATGTAGTTAATAGTTCTATTCTTTCTAATTGAAAGTGTGTATATATATACACACACATATATACACACATATGTATTTTAAAAATATACTAAAAAAATATAATAAATAAAACATAAAAATCACTAATGATTACATTAATCACCAATAACCACTGTTACTACGTGGATACGTTTTCTTACAGCCTTTGTTTATGTATATATAACTTTTTGTTCCTACAAATGAAATTTTAAAACATTTGGGAGACTCTAACATGGGTTTACAGCAACCTTTATACCCTTAATCAAAGAACAGTCTTATTTTATATGGACATCATCCTTCTAGAGAGAGTGACTACAAATGAAATGAGGAAAGGAGCATTTGTTCAGCAGTTTAAATCAAGTATAAATGTACTTATAAATAAGAGCACGAGGGGTCTCAGAAAAGGAGGGATAGACAGTTGCACAGTTAAATATAAATAAATATATCTGTTGTTCCGACTAAATAGGGACCAATCTACAAGCAATTCAAAAGAGAAAAGTGTTTAGATCAGAAAAATTTTCAGGGACAGTATTTATTGAAAAGAAAGTCTTTATCATACTCAATTGGGGTAAAAAACCTAGGTATGGCCAAATTAACCCTGTAATTAACTAGGGAAGGATTTTCTATTCTTTTTCTTTTGCTTCTTTTAGAAGGAGAGGGAGACTGAAATGAAAGGAAGAAGGAAGAGAAGGTGAAGGTAGAGCCAGGAGCCGGCAGAACATCATGTGGCAATCTAGAATCCTCCCTACAATTTCGCCTCTCCAGCACTCCCTGCCCACCTAAGTCTTCGACACAGACTATCAGAAAACACAAATATTTGCTGGGAATGAAGTTTCTTGTGGAAACCAATGAAGGCCCTGTGATCTAAGTCCAAGTGGTTCACTATCCATCAAGGGATCAAAGAGGGCAAAAGGGGAATACAGCTGAAGACAGCATGATGAAGTAAGGTGCAGAATCTCACAGAAAGCAAGCAGACGGCCTCTGCACTCCCACGGGACCATGGGCACAAGGCTTAGGTCAAGTTTAAGTGGATTTTTGAAGGACAGAGTGGCCCTAGCTGAATGTAGGTCATGTATTTATACTGATTCATACTCTTTGTTTTTCATAAAACATATCTCCCATGCCATTAACATTTTTGCAAACACATTTTTATTGGTTCTATAATACTATTAGGCTAAAGTTTATTTATTATAGCTTTTATATCCCAGCCCTTCTATTTGTTCCCAGTTGTTTGCAATTTTAAACAAAACTGACAGTAGTACTTGTACATAAATCAGGCCAGCAAGTCTAATAATCTCATTAGGATGGATGAATGCCTAATCTTTGGTTGAAAAATTAAAAATTTACAAGTTATGATGTACATTGCCAAATCTCTTTAAGAGAATTTGTATTAATTTCCACTGTCACTGGTGGAATATATTCATCTGTTTCATTATACCATTACCAGCACTATTATATTGTAATAGCATTTTATTCTTTTAACATTAAACATATTGTCTATAGGGATACATTTAAGGTACTTTAGAACAGTTCCAGCCCTCCCCTTTGTAACTGGGAATTAGGAGTCGTAAAAGGAAATCTAGAAAAGTGGACAAAACTGATCAATTGAGCCAGGAAGTGGTCATTAATTAGGGTTAAGTCATATCCATTACTTTCGTTTTATATAAATGAGAGTTTCATATTCTCCTAAGAAAAAACAGAGACTCAGTAGAGGTCCCAAAAGGAAACTGAGATGGAGGAAAACATGGTTTACTAATAAATGAGATGTAGTACAATATCATGAAAGCCGTGTGGCCACTGCATGAACTAAGCTGAGATCTTAACATAACAAACAGCTGAGCAGACTGTTGATTCCAACTCAGATCAGACAGGCCAAAAAGGGAATGCATTCTGCTGGGTGCCACTTTGTTTAGAAACCATCCATTAAGGGGATCAAAAAGGCACAGAAAAGTAAGTGATTCTGAAGTCAAGCAGGCTGGAAAAATAAACTATGAGGAACAGGTAAGATGTATTTTCCTTTTCTAGGAAAGTGACAGAGGACCAGGAAATGTCTTACAGGGGCTATTAGAGGAGTGATAGGCAATATTATCAGTGTGGTCCTAGTGGTTCCAACCAGACCAGTATTGAGGCTTCTAGAAAACAGGGGTCCCAAGGAAAAGAATGTGTGGGTATGCAGAAGAGGGATAGATGGCATGGTTTCTGGCCCGTGGAGCCTCTTTCTGCCTATGCAATTCTCTCCTAAGCTGCTTGTTCAATATGAGGTGGAAATCAGACAGGATGCTTACCTCTTCCTAAGGTCTAATCAGTTTGGATGTAGCTAAGCCCACATGGTAAGACACTCCCAGGTGGCTGCCACAGGAAGCTACAGATAAGATTGTAACATAGAAATTATAAAAGTCAATACGTTTCTGAGAGTGAGGAATTCTATTTTCAAATGGTACACAACTTGGAAGCTAATCTCTGACTCTCTTGGTTATAATGCACAGAGCAAAGAGACAAAGAGGAGAAAGACTCACTTTGAGTACACTATTGGCAGGACACCAAACAGTTTAGACCACAGGAAAACAGAGAATAAGAGAGCAGAAGAGGGGAGAAGGAAGGAAAATATTAATTTTCCATGGGTTGAGGACACATAAGACGTTGCCCTTTTTTTTAGTGTTAGGATGGTATAAATAGCAGCAGTTTACCCATTTCTTATATCCTGCCAGAGACCTCAACAGAAGGCAGGAAAATTGAAAAGCAGAGAGCTCTTAAGGAGAATATATTCATTCTGATCAGATCAATTTCTCCATTTTAGCTTTTCGTAGAGGTTTGGGAATGAAGTTAGAACCTGCCATTTTGAACATGAGCATACAGCCCTCATTTTCAAGACTCAGCATTGAGAATCTGGCGAAGAAAAAATAAACCTTACATCCAGCCTGTATATCTTGTTGGGAGATACATCTAGAGTGCTGCTGGATCACATATCAACCAGCACCTACAAAGAAAGAGAGCGATGTTCTGAATACATTGTCTTTCTTAATTCATATCTACTTTGCATCATTTTTGCCAATTTCTGGAACTAATTTTTATGGCTCTTACATCGTAAGATATGGAGAGAGAAAAGAGGTTTTTTTTTTGTCCTAAGCCATTGAGCATTTCCTATACAGGTGAAGCTAAGAATGAGTAATATCTTTTCCCTTAAAAGGAGTTCATTATTTCTAAAGGGTTAACTTCATATGCCATAAATAAATTTGCCTGTCTACAAATGCTTCTAAATATACCAAGATGGAATTTCTCTCTTTCTCTAATATGTGCCTCTGACAGGGAACACATGGGCCCTTACTCCCTGATGACTTGATCAAATACACTTCGATAAGGTTAGAACTAAACAATGCTGAAGGACATTCTTCTAACCATAGATAAACACTGACATGGGCAATGCATAGCTGTACGGTCAGCCTTTTTTCCTTGTCAATGTTTTAGGGCTGTTATAACACTACAGCCAAACTAATGGCACAAAAACATTATGAATTTGCTGGATAAGAGGATAGCCACCTCAGGACAGTCTAAATATCTGCTTCTCCTTCATTTTGATTAATCACTGATTATCTCTTCTCCTCATTTCTATATCTCTGATTAGTTTTTAACAAATTAAGCTCAGCTAGGAGTTGCAAACATTTCATGGCTGTTCATTCTTTAGGATTATAACATAGGTGCTATGCTGCAAAAAATTGGGAAAAATTAATCTTTCCTATTCATTAATGTTGTATTAAAATTTTATCTACCAGTGACACATGTGACCTCAAAGACTGACACATGACAGTGTTTCTTCCTTGCTGAGCATATGTGAAAACGCATCTTTTACCCACGGCTCTGGATATTATTCCTCAAGCTTGTTAGTTCTTGTAATTCAGCTTCTGAGAATCTTAATATGCTTGAAATTTTTGTCCCCAAAGACTTCTTTCCACTAGTCTACCCAGCTTGAGAACTTGAGTTTGATAATTGTGGCTATGCACACCCACTTTATGGTTCTTATAATTATTATCATTTATTTGCCTTTCAATAGGATAACTAAATACTTTTCTAGATGTGGATAAAAGCACACTATTGAATATAGCATTTATTCTTTTATTCAGTAAGTATTAACTAAGCATCTTTTAGGAGTCTGGTACTCTTAAGGTTCTGGGGATATAACCCTGCCTCTACAACCTTACATTCTACAATCAAAGAGTGAAAAATTATAGGAAGAAGAAAGTAGGGTAAGGACTAGAGAGTGATAGGAGAAAAGCAAGAAGCCTGCAGTGGGGTAAGCAAGGGGGGAAATGGAAGGAAATTAGGTCAGAGAGTAGCCTAGATCTAGTGGTGTGCAGAAACTAGCTCAAAGGTTAGAGTTACACAAGCTTACTATAAAAATTTCAGGAATTTTGTGAGCCTACTGTTGAACCATTGGTAGCTTAAATTCAGCCATGTTGGGAGCGTTTACATGGAAATCAGCGAATGCTACACATTAAGACTCCCCTCCCCCTGGAGAGCTGGTTGTTAAATATTTTTTGCCAACATATCGCTGCCCAGAGCACTAGGGTTTTATAGGCATGGTAACATACTGAGATTATAAATTTGATGAAAAACGATTGGAGAGCTGTGTGCACGGCAGTAAAAAAATCTCTTTGGCTACTGCATTAAGAACAGACGATGATGGAGCAAGAGTGAAAACATAAAAACCCTTTAGAAAGCTTTTTGTAGTTGTTACTGAAAATCCCCCAGCTGAATGCAAGCAGAATTTCTCCATCTTCCAATTATTCATAAATGAGGCATCTTGAGCAGGTTATATGACCTCAGACAGAGTTGCCTGAAAATGGACATTAGGTAGCAATGATATGACTCCAAGAAATCCATGGCCAAGGATGGCTGAGAAACGCTCACACTTCTTTTTTCAAGGTATTGGTATGGTCCATTTGTTGATTGTCACAAACTTTGGCTCACAAAATAATTGTTTCAAATGTATATTTACTGTTGATGAAATTTTAAAGTACATCAATGCTACATTTTGTCCCAAAACTCCCAAACGAAACACTCAAATTTTCATAAAATGGAGACTTGAGGTGAAGGGAAAACAAGGAGAGAGACTAGTTTCTGAAGTTATCCCCAAGGTTCTTATGTTCTTCTCCCTTGGGTAAAGAAAAATGGAGAAAAAGAGGAAGAACTAGAAAGTAACTGTGTTCCAAAAAATTCCAAAGCCTCTAGGGATTGGAGCCGTCCAAAGAACCAAAGAGATTCTTCCTCTGATACCAATACCTCAAGCATCAGCAGTGTTTGATTAAAAGACCCTCTGTTTAATGTAGTGGTCTTTTAACTATTGGATACTGTTTATATCTCCTAGCTAAATACATCAAATTTACCTGTGATGACTGGTAACTCAGATTATATAATGTGCTGTTCTATGTTTTGTTTTTCTATTAAAACAGAGGAATTAGGCAGGGTGCTGACATTTTTCTGGAAAAAAGATACTATCTTTTTTCTTTTTAGATAAACCTTTTGGCTAAAATATATCATACATACAGCTCAATAATTATTTGCCCATTGTAACCAGCTTTAAATTTAAGAAAAAGAATATTACCAGCATCTCAGGAAGCCCCACTTTATGCTATCTGTCACTACCCCTCTAAAAGTAATCATTGTTCTAGCTTATAGCACTCAACGTCATGTTGTGTAGGAATAAATCCTTCATTCTCATTGCTTTATAATAATCCGCTGTAAGAATACACCAAATGTATTTAATCCATTATACTGTTGATTGACATTTAAGTCACTTTCTATATTTGCCTATTATGAATAATAATGTTGTGAACATTCTTTTAAATGTCTTTTGATGAACAAAAGTACATATTTCCTTTGAGCATACATCTAGACGTGGAATTGATGTGTAAAAGTGTACACATGATCACCTTTGGTGTATATATTGCTAAACAGATTTCAAGAGTGTTTTTACTGTTTACACACCACCAGCAGGGTAAGAAAATTCCAGGTGCCCTACATCCTGATCAATATTTGGTATTCTCAATCCTTTCATTTGAGTGCTATTCTGGTGTATATGTAATGGTATTTTTTGCCATTTAAATTTTCATTTCCCTGATGATTTATGAGAATGAGCAATTCTTCCTACATTTATTGGCTACATAGATATCTTCCTTTGTGAAGTGCCTGTTGACGTCTTTTGATCATTTTCCTATTGGGTGATCTTTTTTTATTGAATTGTTCAAGTTCTTCATTTTTTCTAAATATGAGTCCTTAACCTATCTGTGTGAGATACATTTTTACCATTTTAATGATGCTGTTTGATAAACAGTAGGTCTTCATTTTTAATGTAGTACAATTAATCTTTTTTTTTTTTTCTTTACAGATAGTATTTTTGTGTCTCATTTCAGAAAACCCTGTATACCCCAAGGTCATGAAGATGCTCTTACTAGGTTTTCTCATAGAAGGTCTATTGGTTTATCTTTCACATTTAGATTGGTGATCCAACTAGAATAAATACTAGTTTATGGTGTGAAGTACAGGTCAAGCCTAATTTTTCCTATGTAATTATCTAATTTACCAAGGGCCATCTATTGAAAAGGTCATTCTTTCCCTACTCCACAGCTGTATCCCCTTTATCATAAATCAGTTGTCATGTTTGTGTGAGTCTGTTTCTGGCTGAAACACTGTGCTAATTGTTTGTCTCCTGGCTTCCAGTGCTTCTCCCTGTGATTCCTTCTTCTCCAATATCTTTGCCTGAACAGCTCCTCACCATCTCCAAGTAGATGGCTATCACAGTTCATCCAACTCCTCTAGCTCTTTTCAATAGAAGCATTGTCTGCCGCAAGCCATAAGTGTGCCTGTAGGAGAAGTCCCCAAAGTTATCATCATTCACTTACTTTAGAAGCAGAGCCCTTGAGGAACTTAAAGGTAACACTTTAATCGGCAGAAAATTCACATTATGACAACAACTCAGAGAGGATGCAACCTGTGTTCCCACTTTGCTTCTAATTCCTTGTGTTGTATCACAACTAAGGTATGTTTGCCATTTATTAAAATTAAGCAACACTAGTTAAAAAAATTAAGTTAAATTAATAAAACACTGTATTTAATCATTTTTTTCAGGAACGCTAAGAGTAAAACCTAGTTTTAAAAGATGTTCAATAAAATTGAGAGTTTTAAATGCACTTAATATATATTATTTTAGGAATAAAGCTGACTTGAAGCATCACAGTGACATAAGAAATATGAATTTAGAATATAGAATTGACCAAAAAAGTACTTTGAAGTTACTTGATGTTATTAAATCTGGAGCAAATTTAGTACTGTGCGTAGTAACCAAATCATGGCTCCTGACTTGCAGGAGAGTACAATTATATACACAGTTAAAAAATATTTTCTGGGCTTCAAAAGTGTGACGGTCAGGATCCCAATAGGAAGTAAATAGTGCACTTAAATTACCATAAATCAAGGACAGGTTATTTACAAAGGCACTCTTTGTGGGTGCAGGAGAACCAGAAGGGATAGTGCAGTAACCTGAGATTAGTAGCAGTAAACCTAACTCCTTAGACCCAAAGAGACAAAGAAATTGTTGCCAGAACCAGAAGAAGAGAGGCATACAGAGAAGATCACCTTAAGAGGAACGGTGATCTTAGTTTGAAGGTCACAACCAACACAAGAAAAGGGACAGAGTTTTCCCTACAGAGAAATAAGTACCCAGAATACCCTGACCTGAATCCCCTTCTCTACCTCCAGGCCCCTATTGACCAAACCCAAACAGAGGTCAGGGGGCATAGGAAGCCACTGTTGGAGTCCACATAGATCAATCTTTGCTCTGGATACAGAGCAAAGCAGGGTAGAGATGGTGGAGAGTAGGAGATACCTAGAGAAAAAGGGATTTGAAATTCTAACTTTGCTATTATACCTACTTTGTTGGCTCTTCTGCAGGTTTAATTATTATGTGCTAAAATATAATTTCAAATTATTAGACTTTGGATATTTAGGCAGATTAGACTCAGATATATAATGAGTATTTAACTCTACAGTAAGTATAAATGCATATTTTGTGTGTGTAAGATATCATGAATGAGTTTTGGGGGAGAAGCAACGGATGCAGATCCATCAGAAAGATTCCTTGGAAGGTTCTATTACAATAGTTATGGAAATAAAAGGGCATAATTAGTTCACCTGGGAACATTTTTGAATCCTTTAAAAACCATTTGGCGTTGCTATTCCCTATAAGAAAACTAGACTGGTTTAAAGACACCAGTAATTAAAATGGAGAGCTTCAGGTGTACCTAATGGAAATGTTCTTTACTGAAATAGTAGGAATAACATTGGCTTGAAGCATTACAGTGATTTAAGAGATAAGAAGTAGGAAGCACGGAGCTGGCTAAGGTGGAGTATTTATAGACAGTTTTTGGATATAAATCAAAAATATACTAGGAAGGTTTAGAAAGGAATGGATACTTTATTAGGTAAGGTTCAATCTACAACTGTGAGTCAATTGAAAGTTAATAGCAGCTTTGTTAAAGGTCATAGATAAATGGCTACTGTAGTTTTAATGAATATTTTATTCATGTCACCTTTAAATTAGTTAAATTTAGAAAGAATAATGATGTAATGCCAAAGGCTCCTTCCTGGAATATTAAAAGCATAATTGAATTTTAAGGCTTTATTACCAGTTTTAGTTCTTTGATACAAGGTTTTAAGGTATTTGGAGTCTTCTTTTTCACTTTATGACATTTATTGCATGTTTGAATTTGTTTCTTATATATATATTTTACAGCAATAATATAGCAGAAAGATCAGGGAGTTTACAGTAATATAGAATTCATTTTGAACCCAAACTCCATCAATTATTACCACATAAAATTAGGGAAGATCATTGAAATTGTTTCTTTGAGCCTCAGTTTTCTCTTCTGAGAAATGGGAAATACTCAAATTTTTGAGCATTACGGAAGTTAACCCTTTCAATTACTATCATTTACCCTTTCCAGTCTTGCCTCTGTAAGAATACAGTTTCTTTTGTGTGGTTCAACAGTCAGAAAATCTAATCAAATAAGAAGATAGACCCAGGGAATTTTCCTTGTAAACAGTATAATATTGAGCATAGCAAACTGAAACCCATAAATTATGAAGGCCAGTTTTAGGGAAGAGGATATGTGACAGTTGCAGTCTTTTCTAAGACAAACCCGAGAACAAATGAAACTATTTTTTCTGAAGATACAGATTTGCTTCTAAACGTGAACCAATGCAATAGTCACTTTCAGCTATTTAAATTTAAATTAATTTAAATTTTAAAAATTTAAAGGTCAATTCTTCATTTGTGCTAGGCACATTTCAAGGGCTCAGCAGCCACATTGTGGTACTGGCTACTATACTGGACAGTGCAGAAAGAGAACATTTCCATCATTACAAAAATGTATTACAAACTAATGGACAAGACAGCTCTAGCTTCGGAGCTTCAATATCAATTTATAAGTCATGGAATCACTCAAATTAAGAATGTAATTTAGGGGCTGACCCCGTGGCATAGTGGTTAAGTTCAGCATGCTCTGCTTCGGTGGCCCAGGTTCGCGGGTTCAGATCCCAGGCACGGACATACACCACTCATCAACCATGCTGTGGTGGCAACCCACATACAAAATAGAGGAAGAGTGGCTCAGGGCAAATCTTTCTCAAGCAAAAAGAGGAAGATTGACCACAGATGGTAGTTCAGGATGAATCTTCCTCAAACACAAAAACAACATAATTTAGTTTTCTTTGTTCTCTTCAATCCTGTTGTGTTCTGTATTACTCCTGCCAATTCTGTGTATCAAGGTCTTTTCTGAATGTCCCAAAGCCAGACGTAAATTCTTCTTGCAAACAGAGATTGATCCACTCAATCAGCTCTGAAAAGGATTGTAAGCTGTGGATTGTTAGTCTGTGTGGTGATCATTTCATTGTTCACCAGTTTTGCAGGTTCTCTTCCTTTCACTCCCTTGAATTAAACTAAGCCATGTGACTTGCTTTACTCATTGACATGTGAGCAAATTTGATGTGTGTCTCTTCTATGAGGAAGACTTGAGCGGCTGAAGCATGATTTACCATGGTGCTTTCCCTCTGCCACATTAACTGGCAATATTTCTGTTGGTGAAAGCTCTATGAGACTGGGTCCCTGAGGGAGAACAATGAAGAACACAGCTTAGAGCATGGAGAACGGACATGTGGATGGACGTGCAGAATAAGTGAGAAGTAACTCTGCTATTGGTATGTCAGCTTTTGTTAGATAAGGCTGCAGGAACAAACAACCCCCAAAGTGTAGTGGTTTACAATAACAAATGTTTATTTCTCTTTCATGTTACTTGATGCTTAGGGGTCAGCCACAGCACTGAATCTCTATTCTATGCGTATTCACCATCTCAGGTGCAGACTTAGAATGCAGCCTATCTTGAACTCATGCTAAGAGGAAAAGAGCCAGAGTGGAATCATATGATGGCTATCAAAGTATCTGTTTGAATGTAGTATACATCATACCCACTCACATTCCATTGGCAAAAGCAAGACAAATGGCCTAGTCTCCTGTCAACGAGGTAGGGATGTACATTATCCCACAAGGAGGCACTGCCAGTCACATGGGAACCAACAGGGACATATGATCTTGTGACAGGAAAGAAAGCAAATAATTGGAAATCATAATACAATCTACCACATTACTTTAAGCTACTGAGTTTGTTTCTTCAGTATCACATATCTCATCCTTTCTAAAGCAATTTATTAAATACCTCAGATAGAAGGTATCTACCAATCTATCAGTTAAAAGCTATTTATCGATTACCTACTTATTGTTTAACAAAGATAGATACTGAAGAATTCTAAATGCTTGCCCTTAACAGGCTAACAGCAAACATAGATACATTTATGTCAAGCTGAATTCAACCTTATTTCCAATAGATCAAGAAATGATAATGTATCGAAAGGTCACTGGGATGGTTCAGTAAACATTATTTAGTATATAATGCCTGGAACTGTGAATAACGTTTGTTGGATGAATGAATGTAAATGAAATTAGTAAGCCCTATGATACTCATCACTAATATATTAGATCCCAATTTGATGAGGAATACATCATCTCATTATTAAGAATGCTTAAAACCCATATATCTTCCTCTCTATCTAATGAAGACCTAGGTTAATTACCAGTCTGTCAAAAGATAATGTGATACTCTAGAAAAGATTATAGAAAAATGACTAGTACAGCTATGAACCATCCTAAGAAATCTTGTGACAGAAAGAAATTAACTCATGCCATTTGTACACTGCAGGCTGTAAGAAGTTCAGAAATAATTAAATGGCTAAAATCAAGTAAAATTTTCAGACTTGCCTAGTTACATGGGATCCAGTAGAGTTAATCAAAATGACTTCTGTAATGATCCACATTTCCACTGTACTCAGTCTCCAATTCCTGTTCCCAAATTTGGTCTGTGTAATATCAGGAAGAGTTTGTTCACTCATTCATTCATTCATTTAGAAAGTACGTATTGAATACTTCCTGTATATCAGGTACTGAGGATAAATAAGAGATTAAAACATCCATGCCCTGCCCTCATGGAGCTTCCACATAAGACATCCAGAACATTCTGTTTCATTTTTATTTTTGAAGTTAAAATATTTCATATACTTTCAGGGTGAAAGTATATTTCTAATTAATCCACAGAATAATGGGAATAAGAATTATTTTCAACCAAACTAAATGAGTTGAACTCAGTATGTTTTTCTTACATTTTGAATAGCATAGAGTGTGAGACCAAAGTGCACCCCTATTGGTTTTACACTTGTCAAGTTCAGGGTCTCATTTCAACCACTATGAATTAAGTGAGCCTCTCTCCATGTCCACAACAAAAATAGTAAAGCTTTACTATTATCTTCAAAAAACGTGAGGTGGTCTGAATAAAAAATATAAACCAAATATCAAAGAGGCAAATTATCAATAAGATCAGCAAAGTGAAACAGGGTGACTGTATTCTTTCAAATCTGTTAAACTGTTTAAAGTGTAGAGAATCAGGGACTTATTGATGGTATTAACTGTTTTTAAATATAAATTATTAAATATTAAGGAAAAATACACAGAAAAGTACCCAGGCTTAGCCTACTTATGTTAACCCAATCACATGTAAATTCTAACCACTGATATATATTAACCACTGATATATATTTATAACCTCATTTATCTAGTGGTCATTTAGCTGGATTTATGGTTCATAGAACTCCTTGCTTAATAAGACTGTCTCACCATCTCCACTACCACATTTTTACGGAAAATACAACATGTATTAAAATATAGTAAACATTTTAGTAAGCATGTCTGAGAACCTTGACTTACATGATTGGAGAATTCAGTTGTGTTAATGAGGGACCACACACTGCACCTGCTTGCAAGGCGGTTGTTGTGCTTTATATAAAATAAATACTCCTACCCAGTTCCTGGGTGTTCAAAATCATCCCATTCATTAAGAGGTGAAACAACAGTGTTGTATAACAGAAAGAGTATAGGAATCAAATTCACAAGACCTGGATTTCTCTCAGCATAATTAGAAATACCTTCATTGAGTCACAGTTTCCAAATTTCTAAAATAGAGATAAGGTAAAATGTAGAAGGTAAGGGAATCTTACCTTCACAGTCACTGTGAAGGACATAGAGGTAGAGATACAAAAGGAGATAAAAAGTCAGATATAGATCTATATAAATATAAAGTGGGATTTTCATTATCATCACGATGGACATATCTGGGTGCAGGGTTGTTAGGTATGAAGCTTAACAGGCTCAGAAAGCATTAAGGTATGCACATAGATACACCGAGTTTGAACCTAAAGCAATTATCTACTTGGTAGGAAAATCACTTCAAAATGAGATTTTCGTTTGGTAGGTTATGGATATTTAAAGTATATCGACAGCTCAGGTTGAAGAAAAAAAACTTGAAGGTGATGCTTTGAGGAGTTTTCTTCTCTCTGAATTAAGCTCTGAGTGAAACGTGATTCTTTCTACTGGATGAACTTCACCTCAAAGACAGCAAAACTTCTGTGAAATACAGCATAATTTTAGCCTACTTATTTCACAGATTACAGGAAACCATCTGGACATTCTTTTTTCCTAGAAATCCTAAAAAATTGGGTCCTCATGAGGCTAGAGTCCTTTGTGGGTGTGCAAAGAATGAGGATGCAAGTCCTTTAATGATGGTCCTGCTTCTGGTGCCTTCCCATCCCACGTTTCAACTGCTATGGAAACTTTGAGGTGCATTAAGGTCCAGATTTGGTACAGTGGTTTGCAGTATATTTAGTTATCAATCATTTAAAATATCAGGTGAGCAAACTAATGTAGTTCTGTACATTTTGAGGGGATTAAATTTTAGCTTTCAGCCAATTCATGTGGAGGTAGATTAAATGTTATATGACATAATCTTTGCTAAGTACTCAGCATGTGTGTAGAAACCTAAGAGGCAACACACAATATTTAAGAAGGATAAATATTGAGTTCAATAAAAGAAAACTTGTAGAACTCAGTTAAATAAGTAAGGTATTAGCTTAGATTTTTTTATTCCATAGTATTAATTATTCAGTTTTATATTTCTTTTACATTTTTTAGTGTTAAAATCACTGTCCAAAGTTTCTGTAATTCATTTTCTCAGATGTGAAAGTTATGCGAAATCCAATTTAGTAAAGTTGAATTAGTCAGAATTAGGAAATTTATGTTTGGACACTTAGGTTTTAATCTCCTATACCTTCACAACTAACCCCCAACCTCCCTACCAACATACACATGCACACACACATGCCTTGGTCTAACTTCCTATGTTGTTTAAAATATACATATAAATATTTTACTAAAAATTTTTATAATAATAAAAACATTAATACAAAAATTACATATATATATGTATGTATGTCTCCAAGCTAAAACGAAATAGGTGAGGTCATGGTGAAAAAAGTGGGACATTTACACCATCCCAAAGTATATCCCCGCAAAAGATATTGATTAAGCACAAAGGGGAAAAATAGTAACCTTACAGTGGAGAAACCTGTGATCAAATGATCAAAGTTAATGTCACCAGTAATGGTATACGGATATATATATCCATATTTTATATGAGATATATAATTATGTATATTATATATATATATCCATATATATATATGAGAGAGAAAAAAGGAATAGGAGCAGGAGATGGAGGGGGGTTGAGTAAGATGAAGCAAATTGGGAAAACGTGGTATTAATTTGCAGAATGTAGGTGAAGAGTATTTGGTAACTTGTAGTACTTTTTTAATAATAGCATTATGGAGATCTAGTTTACCTATCACAAAATTCACCATTTTAAAGCACACAATTAAGTGGTTTTTAGTATATTCCCTGAGTCGTGCAATAATTACCACTGTCTAATTTTATAAGGTTTTCATCACCCCGTTAGCAGTCACTCCCTATTCTCCCCTAAACTCAGCCCCTAACAATCACAGATCTACCTTCTGACTGATGGATTTTGTTTATTCTGGACATTCAGTATAAACAGAGTAAAACAATATGTGGTCATTTGTAATTGGCTGCTTTCATTTAGCATAATGTGTTCAGGGTTCATCTATGTTGCAACATGTATCCTTCATTCACTTATTTTATTGCAGAATAATATTCCATTGCATCCATAAACCACATTTTTTTAATCCATTTTCAGTAAATGGACATATGGATTGCTTCTATTTTTTTTTTTTTTTTTTTTTTTGGCTCACGATAATGCTGCTATGAACACTTATGTGCAAGCTTTTGTGTTGATATATGTTTCATTTCTCTTGGGCATATACTTACGAGCTGAATTACTGGATCATATGGTAATTCTCTGTTTAATATTTTGAGAAACTACCAAGCTATTTTTCCAAGTGGCAGCATCATTTTATATTCACACCAGCAATATATGAGGATTCCAACTTTTCCATATCCTTGTCATCACTTGTTATTGTCTGTCTTTTTTTTAAACCATCCTAATGGGTGTAAAGTGGTATCTCATTGTGGTTTTGATGTGCATTTCCCTAATTACAAATGATGTTGACGTCTTTTCTTGGACTCATTGGCCATTTGTATATCCTCTTTGGAAAAATGCAATCCCTAGCTAAGTTCCAATTGCATTTTTCACAGAAATATAAAAAACAATCCTAAATTTGTATGGAACCACACAAGATCCCAAATAGCCAAAACAATCCTGAGAAAGAAGAGCAAAGCTGGAGGCATCACACATGCTGATTTCACACTATACTACAAAGCCGTAGCAATCAAAACTGCATGGTATCGAAATAAAAATAGACACATAGACCAATGGAATAGAATCAAGAGTCCAAAACTAAAACTAATACTTGACAAGGAACCAAAGAATATTCAGTGGGGACTGGGATAAATTGTGCTGGGAAAACTGGATTGTAACATGTAGAAGAATGAAATAGGATATCTATCTTACGCCACTCACACAAAAAAATTAACTCGAAACAGATTAAAGATTTAAACATAAGACCTGAAACCATAAAATTCCCAGAAGAAAACAGACAGAAAAAGCTCCTTGACATTGGTCTCGGCAATGATATTTTTGGAGATGACACCAAAAGATCAAGCAACAAAAGCAAAAATCAACAAGTGGGACTACATCAAATTAAAAAGCTTCTTCACAGCAAAAGAAACAATCAACAATATGAAAAGGTACCCTAGAGAATGAGAGAAAAATATTTGCAAATCATATATCTGATAAGGGGTTAGTATCAAAAATATATAAGGAAATCATACAACTCAATAGCAAAAAAACCCACAAGCGATATGATTAAAAAATGGGCAAAGGACCTAAATAGACATTTTTTCCAAAGAAGACATACATATGGCCAACAGGCACATGAAAACTACTCAACACCACTAATCATCAGAGAAATGCAAATCAAAACCACAAGATATCATCTCACACCTGTTAGAATGGCTACCATCAAAAAGAAGAGATAATGAGTGTTGACGAGTATGTAAAGAAAAGGGAACCCTGGTGCCCTATTGGTGGGAATGTAAATTAGTTCAGCCACTATGGAAAATAGTATGGATTTTCCTCAAAAATTAAAAACAGAACTACCATATAAGCCAGGAATTCCACTTCTGGGTCTATATCTGACGGAAATGAAATCACTATCTCAAAAAGATATCTGCCCTCCCATGTTTATTGCCGCACTATTTACAGCCAAGATGTGGAAACAAACTAAGTTTCCATCAGTGGATGAATGCATAAAGAAGATGTGTTATATATATATACAATGGAATATTATTCATCCGTAAAAAAGAAGGAAATCCTGCCACTTACAACAACATGGATGGATCTTGAGGGCATTATGCTAAGTGAAATGTCAGACAGAGAAAGACAAATATTGTGTGATCTCATCTATATATGGAATCTAAAAAAGTAGAACTCATATATACAGAGAATAGATCGGTGGTTGCCAGAGGTGGGGAGAGGGGTGTGAAATTAATGAAGGTGGTCAAAAGATACAAACTTCTGGTTATAAGATAAATAAGTTCTGGGGATGTAAAGTACAACATGGTGACTATAGTTAACAATATTGTGTTGTGTATTTGAAAGCTGATAAGAGAGTAGATCTTAAAAGTTGACATCACTTTTCACTATGTTGTACACCTTAAATTAACACAATGTTATATGTCAATTATATATCAATAAAATGAGAAAATATTAAAAATAGAACTACCATATGATCCAGTAATCCCACTTCTGGGTATATATTCCAAAGGAAATGAAATCAGGATCTCAAAGAGATATCTGCTCTCCCATGTTCACTGCAGCATTACTCACAACAGCTAAGACATGAAAACAACCTAAGTGTCCATCTACCGATGAATGAATAAAGAAGAGATGGTATATATATATACTGGAATACCATTCGGCCATGAGAAAAAAAGAAATCCTGTCATTTGTGACAACATGGATGGACCTTGATGATATTATGCTAAGTGAGATATGTCAGACAGAGAAAGGCAAATACCATATGGTATCACTTACATGTGGAATCTGAAAACATTAAACTCATAGAAACAGAGTAGAATGATGGTTACCAGGGGCTGGGAGTGGGGGAAATGGGGAGATGTTGATAAAAGGGTACAAACTTCCAGTTATAAGATGAATAAATTCTGGAGAGCTAATGTACAGCATGGTGTACTTTAATTCTTTAGACGTGGTTCCTTTAGTTTATTGAACATATTTATAATAGCTGATTTAAAGTCTCTGCCTACGTGGTAGGCAGAATAATGCCCTCTCCCCAAAGATGTCCACTCCTTAATCACTGGAATCTGTATCTATGTTATCCTACATGGTTAAAAGAACTTTGCAGATGTGATTGGAGTTGTAGACTTTAAGATTGGGAAATTATCCTGGATTACCTGAGTAGGCCTGATCTAATCACATGAGTCCTTAGAAGCAGAGAGCCTTTCCTGGCTACAGTCAGGAAGAGATGCAAATACGGAAGGAAGGGTCAAAGAGATACAAAGCGTTAAGAACTCCATCTCCATTGCTAGCTTCCAAGATGGAGGAAAAGTGCCATGAGCTAAGGCATGTGGGTAGCCTCTGGAAAAAGGAAAAGGTAAGGAAATGGAACATCCCATAGAGACTCCAGAAAGGAATTCAGTCCTGCTAACTCCTTGATTTTAGCCCGGTAATCCACATCAGACTTCTGACCTACAAAACTGTAAGATAAATTTATGTTGTTTTAAGTCAGTATGTTTTTGGTAATTTGTTATGTCAGCAAGAGAAAAATAATGCATCTAGTAAATCTAACATCCGAGCTTTTTGAAGGACAATTTCTATTGATTGCTTTTGTGTGTGTATAAGCCATACTTTCCTGTCCCTATGTGTGTCTCACAACTTTTTTTGAAAATTGGACATTTTAAATAATATAACGTGACAGCTCTGGAAATCAGATCTCCTGTCAAGGATTTGTTGTTACTGTTGTTGTTTCTGTCTGGTTGTTGTTGTTGCTGCATTCTGTTTGTTTATTTAGTGACATTCCTGGACTAATGATGCAAAGTCTGTATTCTCTCTTGTGTGCAGCCACTGAAGTCTCTGTTTGGTCTACTTACTGTTCAGTTAATGATTAGATAGAGATTTCCTTAAATGCCTGAACCAATATATCTTCCAGCCTTTGTCAAAGGCCTTTGTGTGCACTGGGGCACAGCTTCAATGTTCCAGCAAATTAAAACTCTGCCTTAACCTTCGCTTGAAAGGCCCCAAGGTTGACCAGAGGTCAAAGATTAGGTCTTTCCTAATCTCAGGTCTTTCCTGAGCATGCAGATGGCCCTGCACATGTGTGCACAGCCTTGCATGCACTTGGTGTTCTAAACTTCCAGGTACATGTTGGAACTTTCCAAAGCCCTCTATGGACTTCTCATTTTACAGATCTTCTTCTTAAAATTTTGGTTCACCACTTATTTGCCCAACTGGTATCACTGCTTCAGGCAACAGCAGTGTTAAGCAATTGCTTCTGGTTGACAAATACCCTAAGGATAAAATCCATTCCTCCCCTTCCAATGGATGTTATACTGCTAGTCTTCAAGGATACCATGGAACTGGGGAGAAGGAGATGGAAATAGGGCAAGTTAAAATGCAACAAAGTCCACTGTTCTTACTGAGACACAGTCATTTTGTTGAATAAATCTTCTTTGGATTTTTTAAAACCTTTAGCTTATTTACAGAATTCTGAAAAGGCTGATTTTCACAATTTTTGCCAGTGTTTTTATCGCTTTAAATGAGGAGCAGATTTTCAGAGGGCCTTACTCTTCCATTATGGAAGTTCTGCCCCTTTTAGTACTATTTTTCCAATTATTCTGTAAGTCTAAAATTATTTCAAAATAATAAGTTAAAATACATATACACACATATAAATAAAGATATTTGGTGAATAAAATAAAATCTGATTTGTGAACAAAATATGTTTATATTCACTGGGCTTATCCCCAAATGTAATTTCAGATACTATGATGCTTTATAATGAAGTTTCATCTTATTTTTCATTTTGACCTTAAGTATACTTAAGTATACCTAAAAATACTTAAGTTACTGAAGTATAATGTAAGCATGTAAGTGAAACTGATAAAATTCCACAAAATTATTTTGCATCAACAATATATAGGAAAACAGAGACCTGATTCTGTTAGTTCTAATTCAAATTTGAATTCATAAATCTTCTCTGTAAGTTTCAGAGGAAAGGATAAAAGGTATATTAAATTTATTATCCAGAATATTGATTGAGTCTCTGATTTCCCCCAAATTTCTAACAGATAACACATTATTGTCTTGAATACTTATTTTTTAAAAAATGGTTATTTTTCCCAGTATGAATGATTAACTAATACTTTCCTACTTGTGGTTCAAGGATTACAAAAAGAAACAATTATTTTAAAAGATATAAAATATCCTTATTCAGTAGAAAAGTTGCCCAAACAAAAGGGAAATTCCTATGAATTCTCATATAGGGAGAATGTGTTACTTTTACGGTACATCCTATTTCACTTCATCATTTTTATCTTTGATCAATTGTTGTTACTGCGTATTCCTTAAGGGAACCAAAAAAATTCGATGTTTTATACTTTACACAGCCAAACCTGTCTGAAGAGAAATCTTGAAAAAGGAAAAACCAGTCTCAAAAGCAGCTACTCAAATGATGCCTAATTAAATTTTCACACACAGATTAAAAGGATGTGCTGATACTGGTGAGCACTCAGTGACAATTTGTAAAGCAACTTAGGCAATCAGAATTTATCAAGTACTGAGAGAGACGCTGAAATTCTACCTGCTGCTGCTCCAAGTGCTGTGGTGGCAGTGTCTCACACTCTGACGCTCAACTTTGGTGCACACTGGAACCACCTGGGCAGCTTTTTTTGTGTGTGTGTGAGGAAGATCAGCCCTGAGCTAACACCCATGCTAATCCTCCTCTTTGTGCTGAGGAAGACTGGCTCTGAGCTAACATCTATTGCCAATCCGCCTCCTTTTTCTCCCCCAAAGCCCCAGTAGATAGTTGCATGTCATAGCTGCACATCCTTCTAGTTGCTGTATGTGGGACGCGGCCTCAGCATGGCCGGAGAAGCGGTGCGTCGGTGCGCGCCTGGGGTCCAAACCTGGGCCGCCAGCAGTGGAGCGCGCGCACTTGACCGCTAAGCCACGGGGCCGGCCCATGGGCAGCTTTAAAAAACAATTCTAATGCCCCATTTCTCCCCGTTCATCAGACTTTGACTTAATGGATATGGAGTGTGGCCTGGGCATCAGGGTTTTCAGAGCGCCCTACGTGATTCTCGGATGCAGTCACATTTGTCTAGAGCAGTAATTCTTAAACTTTATTGTGCATATGAATCACCTGGGATCTTTTTGAAATGTAGATTCTGATCTAGGAGGGCTGGACTCGGTCCTGATAATCACATTTCTAACAAAGTCCTGGGTGATGCCCATGCTGCTGGTGCTTGGACCACTTTGCATAGCATGATGCTAACAGAAATTAAAAGGAACACCAAAAATAAAGTCCATAAACACAGGCCTCTCACCCTTGAAGGTCAGTATCTCAAAGTACATTCGACGCTGGCCTCAGAACGAACGAGAGAACAGCAATTTCCACTAGAGAACTCCCTCCTCCCCCGTCATATAACTCTTCCCCAACCCCACAGACTTTCTGCCAAGTTGCTAGGCCATTGGGAAACATATCTATCCTGCAAACACGGTTTGGGAAACCCTACCTTCCAAAATGAGTTTGACTTCTCCAGCCCTTTCTTTGAACTCCTCTTAAATTCCATACAGCTCAGTACTGAATTTTCTTCAATTGTTGCCATTATAAAGTTTATAAGGGCAAGGGTTATGTCTCATATTTCTTCTAGCAAAGATTGAGGATGTACAAGGCTCAATAAACACTTGCTAGTTAAATAGTGTTCAGATATACCTCAGGTATTATACAGGTACTGGGAGGCACTTGGCCTAAGAAGTTAGGTTGTAAGAAAAATGAATGGTTTACATATGCTGCTATTAAACTTATACAACCTGTATGTGATTGAAATACCATGCTATACTTCTTACAAAAATAGGAACACATAGTACCAGTTGCCTATTGAATTTTTCTTCAAGATCTCTTAGACACCGAATACCTATACAATAAACAACCTGTACCAGCATCATGCTTGAAAAGGGGCACATTAGAAAAGTCTTTATGGGCCCTGAAATCTTCTTCCATCCATTAACTAAGACATTAAATTCTTTTTTCTGAGCCTCATGCCTTGAGCTTCTGCACTACAACCTTATTAAAATGTAAATACTTCTGGAGGGGAAACTTTTCTAAAACGTATTATCAGTAATTATATATATTAGTTTGCATTTTCTAGAATTTTATTCTATCTATAAGTTTGAATGAAGAATTTGAGATCCAGTTTGGTAGAAGTAGAGGAATACAGAAGAGAGAGCACACGGCGTAATTCTGTACACAGCAGTTTCAGAGAGACCTAAGGTTTCCCAAATGGACTCTTGTCGGGTTAATTAGAGCACACATTGAAACATCAGCTCAGAATAAACCAAACTTACTTCGTTCATGTATTTAGAATGCGCTTAGTGTCCACTATATACACAGCTCTGTAGGATAATTACAGTAAAATAAAAATTTTCTCCAAAGGAAAAGTTATAGTCAAATTAGGAGGTAAAATGATAGAAAGTAAAGAATTTACCAGTACTAGGCAGAGTTATTGTATAAGGTATGTTGTAAAGACAAAGTCATTGGTTACTTCTCTCTTAAAGTTAAAATTATGCTGCTTCTCCTTCAATTCCAAAGTAGAAGTGCCCACATCAGTGAGGATGACATGAGCACTGATTCCAGTGAAGCATTCTAGAGTCTGGTCACATTTATAAGGTGTTTAATTGTATTTTTCTATATGTGCTTTACTTTGCATTATACATAGTCTAATTTTTAATTATGCAAAGTATTTACATTAAACTTTCTGCAAAGATAAATTTGATAAAGCTGATACATTCAATCCATATTTGAGCAATTTCCAGATTAAACTCAGCTTGATTATCCTTTTTGAGTTTTTTCTGTTGAAAATGTCAAAACTCCAAAAGAGGAGAGAAATTGAGAGCAAAAAACCTGGAAAACGCAGACACACATGAACAGGATCTAAATCAATAACTCACATAGTAAATAGCAAACACAAACAAGAGAGTTTGAGAAAGTTCTTCACCAAAAATCTACTGCACCTGTGAAACCACCACTACAAGCTAGGTAGAGTGCATTCTCATTTCCATTTCCATCCATTATAATCAATTCTTCCTTCCGTCTCAGGCAACTGTAGATCTCCTTTGTGTTTCTATATATTAACTTTCATTTTCTAGAATTTTATTTTACATTTGTCAAAAGTCATCACATTGGACACTTTAAATGGATGCAATTTGTAGTACATAAATTATTCTTCAAAGAAATTGATACAACAAATAATAGGACACGTTTTTACACGTTTAAAAATTTTAAGCTTTTTGATCAAAGTCCTGTTCACTGAGTCCCATGATGTCACATGGTTCTACCCCATATCTCTTTCTCACGAGTGAAGAAAGCCTTGGAAAATAGTGATTGATGAATATCTGTAAGGACGACTCAGACTGCCATAGGAGCCAGCAGAGACCCCAAGGGATTGATAGAGTTAGCTTGGTATCTCCAAGGTTATTTTGTCTCCATGTCTATCCCTATGTGTTTATTCACTTCATGAGTAAAAGAAAACAAATTGTTATCATTTCTTTAATTTGACTTCCTGGTCAAGCTGGAATATCAAATACACACCAAAATCCTTCCCACTCCAAAAATGAAAAAAAAAAATTAGGGCCGGCCCCGTGGCTTAGTGGTTAAGTGCGCGCGCTCCGCTGCTGGCGGCCCAGGTTCGATCCCGGGCTCGCACCGACGCACCGCTTCTCCGGTCATGCTGAGGCCGCGTCCCAGATACAGCAACTAGAAGGCTGTGCATCTATAACATACAACTATATACTGGGGCTTGGGGGGAAAAAAATAAATTAAAAAAAAAAAGTTCAGTTGAATTAAAAAAAAAAAATTAGATGAAAGATAAGTCCTTTAATTTAAGAACCTGGTTAAAAAATGATCCCACAAAGGTGCCATCCAACTCATGGTTAAGAAAGCAGGCTCTTGTGATTTTCTTGGCATGCTATAAAAATGGTGCCAAGACATTAGATGTCAGTGTGTTGCTTTATTTTTGCTGGTACAAAAGGTCTCATTGAAGTATTGTTTGGAGTTGCTACCTCTAGATAACCCTGTGAGACTTTAATCATCACATAGCCCTTTCATTAAAAAGTAGAGTAGATTTGCCCTGGAGTGATGTATTATAATACTACAGGAAGATGTGGTGGAAGAGGAATTGGAGTTATCCAAAGCTTTTTAGAATCATAGTAAGCAGCATCTCAAAAATGTCCATGGGACTATAAATTTACCTCAATTTGTACAGGAAATAGTCCTAAATGTAAGAAAATCAAACTCTATTTTTAATGCTAGACAATCTAAAATTACCCCAGGATGAATCCTTTGGTTAACTGAGGAATCATGTTGAACCTTAATTGCTTTGGAATTCCAAAGTTTTCGATGACTTTCTTACAATAGGCTCCATTTATAAAGATTTGTGTTTTCTCTCTCTCGCCTTCCTTCCTCTCTTCCTCTTATTTTTATCTTCAGTGCTATCTTCTTTACTTAAGAACATTCACTTGATGGCCACATTTTTGCCAAGAAAGAGAAAGTAAACATGGTCTTTAAAAAGTCTAAATCTTGGAAGTGAGAGTTGATAAATCTCATTTCATTATAATGAAACACCTCTGATATCTTGACATTTTGTGCTCACATAATTCTTCTGAAATATATCACTAATCTCTTCAGAGTCCTTGTATGGCATACTGGTATGTTAAGGAAGTGAATGTTGCAAAGTTGCCAAAAGACCAATTCCAATCTAATTAGGACTTGCACTGCTTCAGTGAAGGTTACATAAACACTCTATTGATATTCACAGCGGCATATTTGTCAATAACTCCCCCAGAATCTTCAAATTTATAAGGGAAATCAGAAGACTATTGATTCTCTGACACTGATAGATCTATCCAGATTCACTACCTCCTTTCTCTCACCTCTGCCCCAGTTGAGGGCACAAATGCCAGTTGCTCTAATTGGCT